>NC_090741.1:26400159-26410159 GCF_036898095.1 Palaemon carinicauda | reverse complement strand
CCACACCATCCCAGTCGTGGCACTCTTATCATCTCTTTAATATTTACTAGCGTAAAATTCTTATTATTTCATCATTTTCCTATCCTTCAAGTAGTGATGTTCCCAAAATCCACCTCAGCAATCTCATTTCTGTTCTCTTGCTATCCTATCCCTCCCTCCATTACTGCTTACCATAGCCTCAGTCGTATACAGAATTACCCATATGCCACCCCTCTCCAAAGTCTACTACCAGTATACAACCCTTCTCTGCAAGTCCTCCTCATTTTAAGTAGTAATCCTGAAATCATATGCATAAAGCAAATCTAAAAACCCTTCAATTATAATATCTTAATTAACACATCCATGATCAGTACAAATTAAAAGAGGCTAAATGTTTTACCGCTGGGGTAATCCAACAATAACTTCAAAATTTTCTTTTTCCTCAACTGATGTTATTGCTTTTGTCCTTGTTATTTTGCCTATCATCCCTGCCTTTCTGACTAGCTTCTCTGAGATTTTCATTTTCTTCAAGGACCAGAACATAATTTCTCTTGGTATTCCATCATAATCCTTATCTAGATCTACGGGTGTTTATATATTAATCATAATACGGAAACCGGAAAGTCAAACAATATACAAAGAAAAACTATTCACTGCTTTATGACTCTTTTTCGTTTTTACGATGACCTTATTAATATTCTTATTCTATCTGGATTTATTTCTATTAGACAGTGAATGTTTTAAAACTTTACATTCATATCGGCCACCCCCCAACCTCTCTCTGTCTGTCTCTCTCTCTCTCTCTCTCTCTCTCTCTCTCTCTCTCTCTCTCTCTCTCTCTCTCTCACTGCGTTTTCGGTAACCATCCTCAATATGCATGCTAAGCTAATGGAACACGCCTGAAATCTCAGACCGGACCAGGAGGAACATATCATTATTATTCTACAACTATAATAAGCCTCTGATCAACTGAGCAGAAAAATGGGTATCGCAGTTCTTAGCCGACTATTATAGCTCACAGTTAAGGTGTAGAGCGCAAGAAAATAGTATTAATAATGTACATTATTAAGTGAGAAGAAAAACAATCATGAACATCTATCTCTGTCAGACCACTTAGCTCTTACACCATCTAAGATAAAAGGCCCCGAGAAGATAATCCTAATCCTCCGAGATAAAACCTTTTAAAAGTTATTAATAAGATACTTTTTCTCCCATTTGAAATACACTTGTATAAATTGATATGAGGTAGTGTACCCATAATTCCCTCACCGCCGGAAAAAAAGATTCAATCCAGTGAAACCTTAGAAGCTTAGCATTTCCAATTTACCGTTTTCTGTTCTTCTTCATATATTTTCATATATATATATATATATATATATATATATATATATATATATATATATATATATATATATATATATATATATATATATATATATATATATATATATATATATATATATAAAATATATATATATATATATATATATATATATATATATATATTATTATATATATATATATATATATATATATATATATATATATATATATATGTATATATATATATATATATATATATATATATATATCTATGTATATATATATATATATATATATATATATATATAAATATATATATATATATATATATATATATATATATATATCTATGTATATATATATATATATATATATATATATATATATATATATATGTATATATATATGTGTATATATATATATATATAAATATATACATATATATATATATATATATATATATATATATATATATATATATATACATATTATTATTATTATTATTATTATTATTACTATCCAAGCTACAACCCAAGTTGGAAAAGCAAGATGCTATAAGCCCAGGGGCTCCAACAGGGAAAAATAGCCCAGTGAGGAAAGGAAATAAGGAAATAAATAAATGAAGAGAACAAATTAACGATAAATCATTCTAAAAACAGTAACAACGTCAAAACAGACATGTCATATATAAACTATTAACAACATCAAAAACAAATATGTCATAAATAAACTATAAAAGACTCATGTCCGCCTGGTCAACAAAAAAGCATTTGCTCCAACTTTGAACTTTTGAAGTTCTACTGATTCAACCACCCGATTAGGAAGATCATTCCACATCTTGGTAACAGCTGGAATAAAACTTCTAGAGTGCTGCGTAGTATTGAGCCTCGTGATGGAGAAGGCCTGGCTATTATAATTAACTGCCTGCCTAGTATTACGGACAGGATAGAATTGTCCAGGGAGATCTGAATGTAAAGGATGGTCAGAGTTATGAAAAATCTTATGCAACATGCATAATGAACTAATTGAACGACGGTGCCAGAGATTAATATCTAGATCAGGAATAAGAAATTTAATAGACCGTAAGTTTCTGTCCAACAAATTAAGATGAGAATCAGCAGCTGAAGACCAGACAGGAGAACAATACTCAAAACAAGGTAGAATGAAAGAATTAAAACACTTCTTCAGAATAGATTGATCACCGAAAATCTTGAAAGACTTTCTCAATAAACCTATTTTTTGTGCAATTGAAGAAGACACAGACCTGATATGTTTCTCAAATGTAAATTTTGTGTCGAGAATCACACCTAAAATTTTGAAAGAGTCATACATATTTAGAGAAACATTATCAATACTGAGATCCGGATGTTGAGGAGCCACCGTCCTTGACCTACTTACAATCATACTTTGAGTTTTGTTAGGATTTAACTTCATACCCCATAATTTGCACCATGCACTAATTCTAGCTAAATCTCTATTAAGGGATTCACCAACCCTAGATCTACATTCAGGGGATGGAATTGATGCAAAGAGAGTAGCATCATCTGCATATGCAACAAGCTTGTTTTCTAGGCCAAACCACATGTCATGTGTATATAGTATGAAAAGTAATGGGCCAAGAACACTACCCTGTGGAACACCGGATATCACATTCCTATAATCACTATGGTGCCCATCAACAACAACTCTTTGAGATCTATTACTCAAAAAATCAATAATAATGCTAAGAAACGACCCACCCACTCCCAACTGTTTCAGTTTGAAAACAAGGGCCTCATGATTAACACGGCCAAAGGCAGCACTAAAATCAAGGCCAATCATACGAACTTCCCGACCACAATCAAGGGATTTCTGTACAGCATTGGAGATTGTAAGAAGGGCATCACATGCTCCAAGGCCTTTACGAAAACCAAATTGCAAACTAGGAAGTAGATGATTACCTTCAGCAAACCTATTAAGACGTTTTGCCAGAAGACGTTCAAAAACTTTAGATAATATGGGAGTTATGGAAATTGGGCGGTAATCAGTGGGACTTGAGCTACCACAAACACATTTACATAGAGGAGTAACATTACCAATTCTCCAACTAGTGCTAAAAGCTCCTCTTCTTGCTAACTTGCGCAAAATAACAGATAACTTTGGAGCTAAGAAATCTGCTGTCTTTATAAAAAACAAAGGAAAAATACCATTTGGGTCTACACCTCCATAAGCATCAAGGTCCATCAACAGAGCTTTAATCTCACGAGATCGAAAAGCTAAACTAGTTAGTTTAGCCTCAGGAAAACAGGAATGAGGAAGTTCAAGTTTTTCATTACTCTGTTTACTGTCAAAAACATCAGCCAAAAGGGTTGCCTTTTCCTTTGGACAGTGAGTGACTGAGCCATCTGGTTTAAGTAAAGGAGGAACTGTTACATCTACACCAAAGAGTGCAGATTTAAGGGTAGACCACCATTTATGTTCCTGAGTTGTACCAGAAAGTGTTTCTTTTATGGTTAAATTGTACTCCTTTTCAGTTGAGGCATAAACTCTCTGAGCAAAAGCTCGAAGCTGAGTATAGTTGTTCCAGGTCAAATCTGATCTGTTACCCTTCCAAAGATGATAGGCCTCCTGTTTCTCCAAATAAGCACGTCTACAATCATCATTGAACCACGGTTTGTCCTTCACTCGGTACCTTAGCACACGAGAAGGGATACGCCTATCAATTATGTTGACTAGATTCTCATTCAAAGGGACAACAGGATCTACACTGTTATATAATTGTGACCAATTCAAGCACAAAAGATCATGTAAAATCCCATTCCAGTCTGCTTGGGATTTCATATAGATTTTACAAGAATATGATATATCAGTGACAGGCTGCTCAGTCTTCACTAATAATGAAATCAAGGCATGATCAGATGTCCCGACTGGAGAACCAACCTTACTAGTTATAACGCCAGGGGAGTCAGTGTATACGAGGTCCAAGCAATTACCAGACCTGTGAGTAGCTTCATTTATGATTTGCTCACAGCCTGATTCAGAGGCAAAGTCTAAAGCTCTTAAGCCATGGCGATCGGTAGAAGAGATAGAACTTAACCACTCCCTATGGTGAGCATTAAAATCACCAACAAAGACAAAAGAAGCCTTTCTATCATCTTCTTGTATCTTAGCCATAATGGTAAGAAGACAATCGAAGATAGAATCATCTATGTCTGGATTCCGGTAGATCGAACACAAATAAAAGTTGTTATGCCTGCCACAAACTTTTATTACCTGAATCTCATGACATCCACATTGATAGCAGGACTTATGAGAACCAGGGTACTCGGTCCTAATATACACCGCCATTCCCCTGGCCCTAGGGATGGCATCACGTTTCAACATTATTGGCTTCTTAAAACCAGTTATAAGGAGCTCAGATGAGTGCCTCATATTAGAAACCAAAGTTTCTGAGCACAAAAGAATATCATACTGTCTGGACGCAACTGTAAGGTCTTGGATATTTGCATGAAGACCACGAATATTGCAATACAGAAGACGACATTGACGAAATCTAGGACGTACTGGTCCCGGATTTCGCTCAATGTCTCCAGACAGCATAAGAATTAATAGAAATAAAAAAGAGACAGCATACTTAAAAACTAGATTAACAAGAATTATAACAAAAACAATACGTACAGAATTATAAACAAAGTGATTGATGATACCCATAGACTATAGTAAAAAAGTCGGAAAAACTGGTCAACATGGAGGAGCCGATACACCATGCAAGGCTAAATACCCTCCAGGATAGCCACTTCAACTGAAGAGAGGACAGTAAGGATGGTTTTGAGAAGAAAAATAATCAGAAAAAGGAAAAGACAACCTCTTGATAAACCACCAGGCATCCATGGCCCTTCTATTAAGCCTGCCCAACACACCATTTCAAAAAAACAAGAGGAAGAAAAAAAAATAAGATAGAATAGGTAGTAGGTTGATCAGGGCACCAGTCACACGTTGAAATACTACTATTAGAGAGTTAAGAGGTCCTTGGACTGGCCAGTAGGCACTACATTGAATCTTTCCCTCTGGTTACGGTTCACTATCTTTTTGACTACACATACACTGAATAGTCTCTGGTCTATTCTTTACATATTCTCCTCTGTCCTCATATACCAAACAGCACTGAGATTACCAATTAATTATTCTTCACATAAGGGGTTGAGTACTGTACTGTAATTGTTCAGTGGCCACTTTCCTCTTGGTAAGAATAGGAGAGACTCTTTAGCTATGGTAGGGAGCTCTTCTAGGAGAAGGACACTCCAAAATAAAATCAGTGTTCTCTAGCCTTGGGTAGTGCCATAGCCTCTGTACCATGGTCTTCCACTGTCTTGAGTCAGAGTTCTCTTGCCTAAGGGTACAATTGGGCACATTATTCAATCTTAGTTCTCTTCCTCTTGTTTTATTAAAGTTTTAATAGTTTATATTGTAAATATGTATTTCAAAGATGTTACTCTTCTTAAAATATTTGATTTTTCCTTGTTTCCTTTCCTCACTGGGCTTATAGCATTAGGTTTTTTCCAGCTAGGGTTGTAGCTTAGCGAATAATAGTAATAATGATAATAATAATATAATTTAAAGCATTTAAACTTTGTACATTCATCACTTGAAAATTTCCGAATGAATAATGTTTTATCAAAATGATGTAATAAATAACATGTGAATTAATGAGTTTAAAAACTCTATTGCTGATTATATCCTGAAAAGATAAGTACGTTATATAAATCTTATATATATATATATATATATATATATATATGTGTGTGTGTGTGTGTATATATATATATATATATATATATATCCTTTATATATATATATAAATATATATATATATATATATATATATATATATATATATATATATATATACTATATATATATACATATATATATACATATATATATATATATATATATATATATATATATATATATATATATATATATATATATATATGTATATATATATATATATATATATATATATATATATATATATATATACAGTATATATATACATATATATATGTATATATATACATATGTATATATATATTGCATATATATATATACAGTATATATATATATATATATATATATATATATATGTACTGTATATATATACAAAAATATAGTTGTATATATACATATATATATATATTGTATATATATATATATATATGTATATAGATAGATAGATAGATAGATATATATATATATATATATATATATATATATATATATATATATATTGAGGTTTTTTCAAATATGACAACAGTATATAAATAGTGAAGATTCATAATAATTTACTTCTTGAATGTGGCAGGACAAGATTTTGCAATGCATGTATTTTTTTTACTCCCAATTCTAGGTCGCTAGTTTCCAAATATCAGGATATCTAGACATAAAGTAAATTATATATATATATATATATATATATATATATATATATATATATATATATATATATATATATATATATTTTAAGAAAGTAAAATCTTTTCTTCTTCGCAAAAAGTTAAGTACTATTCCTTTTAATCCTTTTGAGTAATACAGAGATTAAGAAACCTACCATATCCTAAGTGTCAGAGGGAAGAATAAAGGCGGTCTTCTGGGAATGGAAATCAGCTTACTGGAGTAGAAACCTTCCCCTAATTGTTCTGGATTTGTAACATTTGTTGTCAGAGATTGATTACTTTTTTCTATATTTTTTCAATGAACTTCTTCTTCTTGCCATCTGGGTTTAGCTTTTTATCTGAATCGAATTTCAGAGAATCAGCTGAAACGATTTACGTTTTCAAAGAAGGAAATGATTATCGAGAATAGCTTTGAAAGACCACTTCACTGATGATCCTTATCTTAAGGATTTAATGTTTACAAATTGGTAAGATAAGAATTTTACGTTTGATTTTCTTTGAAAAGCATATTATTCTGAGCTATGAATTATTTCACATATACGAGAAAAATAATGGAAAGGTGTAACACAACACATCGATTCAGAAAGAAGTATCCTATTTTAGTATGCTATTCATATGAGTGTCTGATTTCTGGTGGAAGATTAGATATGTGTAAATTTACTGGCATAAGACCAGTAATTACCAACAATTTAGAAGATAATTCATATGTTAAAAGAATTATTACACTACAATATATATTTATATGTTCTTAAATAAGTTTTTCTCATTTGAGATGAGTTTACTGTATGAAGTTTCTGGAAATTGATAAACTGTTGGTAAGTAAATAATTTCCTTTTTTATCAGGTATATATCGTACTAAACTCATATATAAATGGAGAATAGCTGTGAAGCAACCTGCCAAAAAATTAAGGATACTCATCAAAGATTCCTTTCGGAATTCAAGAGAAGAAATGAAATTCTGTTCAAGGGTCTGAAAAACAATATTGAAATCGTAAATGATACCACAATGTATTTTTAAGTCATTAATCGTGTTATTCATTACCCGAGTAAACCTGAGTGAATCTGTGCCTTTATTGTATAATGTATAGAGATACGTGTAGCCTCTTTAGTTGTCTGTCTATGTTTTCTTTCTATTTATAACCGAAAGATGAAATGTATTTCTTCATATAGCATATCCTGATTGGAGTCATGGACTACTTTCCTTTCCTTCCTTTTACATTTCCCACACTCTTATCTCTGCATAGATACAGAATGCAGCAAATAAGTATGTAAAACATTACTGGATATCTTTAATGTCCGTAACTATGTCAATGTACAATATATCTATGATAAAGTCACCGATATATTACCTGTCTCGTAGATAGTTTTTCGTAAGCTATAGTATATTTTTCTGTTTATTTTTCAGTTTATGAATGAACATATTTTCTAATAATAAATATAGAGGACAAGATTCAGAAAATTTTCCATATACCATATTCCATATATTAGATTTTATCAATGAGTTTTAGCGAGAGAGAGAGAGAGAGAGAGAGAGAGAGAGAGAGAGAGAGAGAGAGAGAGAGAGAGAGAGAGAGAGAGAGAGAGAGAGGAAATGGTCTAAATTTCCGGTTCAAAATGCATGGATGAAATTGATAGTAGAGAGGAAATGGTCTAAATTTACGGTTCAAAATGCATAGATGAAATTGATAATCTCTCTCTCTCTCTCTCTCTCTCTCTCTCTCTCTCTCTCTCTCTCTCTCTCTCTCTCTCTCTTTTCTGCTGGAATTCATTGAGGAAGAGACGTACAATATGGTATATCGAAAACTGTCTGTTTCTTGTTCTCTACAATTATAATTTCTAACAAATCTTTTTCTTCTAAATATTTAACAGAAACTGGCATGTGGAACAATTTATTCCTTACTAAGCAATATCCAGGCATCATTAATAAAATCCCTATGCGACTTTCCTTACTTATAAACCTAAAATTTTCACCTTTTCGGAGAAATGTCTTAATCCTCTTGCGGGGCTTTAGAGTTCAGGCGGAATAAAATCATTACCTGGGCTTTCTCGATAATTTTCCTGTTTCAGCACATTGCCTATTTTAAGCGCAATTTTAGTACCCGGCCTGAAAAGAAGTTTAACAAAAGGCAATACATACATTTTATGTATAAATTCTATATTATTTATGTATGTATGGTTTATGTAGTATGCATATAGTATACATTTAGACATGTTTGCATATATATATATATATATATATATATATATATATATATATATATATATATATATATATATATATATATATATGCGTGTGTGTGTGTGAAAATTACACGTATATATAAATAAATACGTAATATTTTGAATGAAAAATGCCTTAAATGAAGGGCAAATAATATCGTTCACACTGGGCAATCATTGAAGAATTAAGTAAAGTTATTGTGTTTTGATGGTGAGTGTAGCTGGAGATTTATTATATAAAGGAATAGCTAATAACTATATATTTGAAGGTTCAGTTTGTGTCTCTGCATAATGTGCATATCTGTCTAAATGTTTTTTCATGGCATGGGTAGGCCTGAAGTAGTTTACCATAAACAACAAATACGCACTCTTGATAATAAAAGGCCATTTCATACTCATAAGATTCTACAGTAACGTTTGAAAAACATTTTTTTTTAAAGGGGACTTGTGATATTAATTCTAAGGTGGAAATTTCTCCTAATATCAACATCAATGATTTCGTTTTATTATTCTGTTTGGAAAAGCTCTGTTATAAATAATATCTTCATAAGTTATATGGATTGTTAAATTTACCTAATGAATTATTGACTTTACAAATTATGGCTAAATTAAAGTAGCTTTATTAATCTATAAGCAGATTCAGCAATAAGTTTGAAGCCTAAACATGAAAGGAAAAACAAGGTAATTTAGTCATTTAGATAAACTAATTCTAAGATCTATGATAATAATGTTTACTATATTACTTTATTTAAAGTATCAGTAGGGACACCAAAGAACTATTTAAGCTATTTTCAGCGCTAACACTTATTTAGGGCGTAAAGCAGCATTGTAAATCTAAAATGATCAGTCTTTAAAATAGTGAGATTATGATTATTCTATAATATAAAAAAAAATAATTTAAACACAATCATAGTGACGAATATGATTATGAATATATTAATAATTTGATAATAATTTCTAAGTTTCACTGCTAAATCGTCTGATAAGTCTAAACTTACTATGGGAAAGGAGTCAAATAGACAATATTGTGCTTCTATTTTTTT
>NC_090741.1:26392659-26395159 GCF_036898095.1 Palaemon carinicauda | reverse complement strand
CATGAAAGAAAGTAAATCTGTGAGTGCAAGAACTGGAATGGAAGAAAGTGTAATAGAATTTGGTAGTTATAAGGATGTAATTTTGAGAGAGCCAATGAGGATAGCTGATCAGGTAATAGATAGGAGTGTTAAGGCAAGTAACGGAGGAACTGTGCAAGCAAATGGTGGATTTAGGCAGGGTAATTGACGCAATAGGGATAGGAGTGTGCTTGTGTAACGAGGTATGTCAGATAGTTGTGTCCATGATGAAAAGTGTTATAGGTGTAGAAAGGAGGGTCATAAGAAGAATGAATGTAGATGGGCTCTTGGTGCTTGTTTTGAATGTGGTGAGGTAGGGCATAGAATTAGCAAGTGCATATAGGAGTAATTGTACGAATGTGATAATACAGATAAATCATGGTTGAGCATGAATGATACCTATGCTGTGTGTGGTTTTTCCTTAGGTGATGTAAAAGAAAGGATGACGAATGCGAGAGTGAGAGATAGGAGAATGATAAGATGTATGAATGAGTCTTTTATTAAAGTAGAAAATGGTTTTGATGAAATGGATGAATTGCTTACGGAAATAAGTGAGATATTAGGGCCATATGATAGTGAGGTAGATGGGATAGTGCATGATATATTAGATGATAGGAGTACAGATGAGAATCAGAATAGGACATTGAATGATAGCGATATGGAAGAAGTGAATGAGATAGTATATGAAGGCCCAGTTACAAGACGCAGAGGTCCTGTTTCCGACTGCGACTGGGTTATGATAAGAATTAGGTAAGTGTTGTAGAGCATTGATTTTTGTTTTATTCTTATTTATTTTTGTTGTTTGCCAAATCGAGAGAGAGAGAGAGAGAGAGAGAGAGAGAGAGAGAGAGAGAGAGAGAGAGAGGTAGTTAGTATATTGATTGTTCGTTGTGAGAAAGACCGTTGCTATAACTGGGATTGTTTGTTTATGTTTTTAGCTAGGTTAGGACAGTGGTGCATGTCTTGGGCAAATGCTTATTTTGATTTGACTGCAACAAGAGGCAATTGTGTGTGTGAATGCTGGATTATCATTATTATTCTTTCAACAAACGTGGAAGTGTTTGTTTATTTCAAAAGTGAGTAGAATTCTATTTATCTTTGCTAGGAGTGATTCTGAATAATAGAAAGTTTTAATTATCTTTGATTATAGTGCGATAGTTTAGTTAGCTAGGCATAGCCGTAAGTGTTTTTTTTTTTTTATTTGCAGAACCGTACTTCCTCTCATATCTTACAACTATTGTGGAAGACATTTGTAGCTACCCTCTCTAGCTGTGATTGATATAGGTATTGACGATGTGGACTGGTTAAGGACTTGGATTGGATTATACTTCGAAATACTTAGCAGGAAGTTGACAAGGGTTGCGGTGAACTGAAATGATTTGGAATGCACTTCGGATGGTGTTGACATTCACTACCTTAATTAATTGAAACTGTGTGGCAGATTATCAGGAAGTGGTCCGGTTGCCACAGAGTTGGCAGTGGACTGTGGGACCTCGTGTGGACGATAGTGTGCGCTTGCAAACATATTTAAGTGTTTGTTTGTGTGTGTGTTTTTTTTTCTAAATATTTGGACAGTTTCCGTGTCCACAAACGGACCGTTATAAATATTTTGCAGATTGAGTTCTGCTGTGGATTTTTATTGTCTGTTGTTTAGTCTTAAGTTTATTATTAGGTTTAGCTAGTTTAAGAAATAGTTTAAATGTGATTAGTTTGGTTTATGATTTTTTTTCTAGTCTGTAAGCAATATAGTTTTAAGGTTATGTTTTGTTTTCATTTCCGTTCAGTCTAAGAGTCCAGTTTATGACCACGTAAGGGGAAAGTTTGTGTTGAGGAGGCCATTGTCTGTTAGTGATCAAGGGTGTGGAGGTTGCTTTTGTGTGCATCCCGCCACAAGATAAACAAGCAGGATTTCGAAAAGGTAGTTGTACTGACCAAATATTCAACTTAAGACATATTTAGAACATAGAAATCCACTTTTGATGGCAGTTGTGGACTATTATTATTATTATTATTATTATCATTATTATTATTATTATTATTTGTTAAACTGCAGCCCTAATTGGAAAAGCAGGATGCTATAAGCCCAAGGGCTCCAGCAGGGAAAATAGATCAGTGAGGAACGGAAATAAGGAAAACCTACAAGAAAAGTTAAACATTGAAATTAATCTTTCATATATAAACTAAAAAATTGGAAAATAATAAAAGGATAATAACTTCAAAATAACAAGAAGAAGAGAAACTAGATAGAAAAGTGTGCCCGAGTATATCCTCAAGCAAGAGAACTCTAACCCAAGATAGTGGAAGACCATGGTACAAAGGCTTTGGCACTACCCAAGACTAGAGAACAATGGTTTGATTTTCGAGTGTCCTTCTGCTAGAAGAGCTGCTTGCCATAGCTAAAGAGTTTCTTCTATCCTTGCCAAGAGGAAAGTAGCCATTGAACAATTACAGTGCAGTAGTTAACCTCTTGAGAGAAGAAGAA
>NC_090741.1:26370159-26375159 GCF_036898095.1 Palaemon carinicauda | reverse complement strand
GGTGGGTAGCTTGTTCTCGGTAAGAAACGTTGGGTTTGGAAATAGATTCAGTTCACATACTCGGGCCCCCAAAGCGAGTACAAACAGAAATATGACTTTTACTTCAAAACCTTCTAAACGTCTTTACAAAAGTATTGTGTCGGCTGCTCACTTTTTCCTCCTCACTAAGGAGAGAAAATCATGAGATGTAGGTTCCTGGTTTTCTGTGATGAAGCGAAGCCAGTCAACTTCTGTACTCGCTGAGACAGGGATGGATCCGGTAGCGGTACGAATTTTAGTCGTAGTTCCAATGCCAGAGGGAACCACACGCTATTTGGCCACTTGTGGGCCTCTATTGCCGCCTTCCATTTGAAGGATCTCAGTTTGTCAAGGACCTTCAAAAGGAGGTTGTGCGGAGGGAACAGATAAATACTGGACCATCTGTTCCAGTCTAGGGACATAGCGTCCACTGCCTCCGCTAGCAGATCCTCGTATGGGGACACATAACGATCTATTTTCTTGTTGTCTTTCGAAGCAAAGAGGTCTATCTGCAGCTCCGGGACTTGACTCGAGATGAAGGAGAATGTTCCTGCGTCTAGGGACCAATCTGACTCTACTGGTGTAAGCCTGGATAGAGCGTCCGCTGTCACATTGCGGAACCCCTGAATGTGAACTGCTGACAGGTGCCATTTCTTCCTTTCTACCAAACGGTATATGGGCAACATCACTTGGTTGATTTGACGTGACCTCGACCCTTGTCTATTCAGGCATCTCACTATCACCTCGCTGTCTAGAACCAGTCTGATGTGGATCGAGTGGCGAGGAGATACTTTCTTTAAAGTCAGAAGTACTGCCATGACTTCTAGAAAGTTGATGGGAAATGACTTGAAAAGATTGGACCAAGCTCCTTGGACTCTCTTCTGATGAGAGTGACCTCCCCAGCCTTCCTTTGAAGCGTCTGTGTGGATAGTTACTGACGGGGGAAGAGGTTGAAGAAGTATTGATTTCTTCAGTTGCTTGGCATTTGACCACGGCATGAGAAGCATTCGCAGTCGAGTTGGTAGAGGTCTTATTAGATCTCTTCACGCGTTTGATGCGTATTTTCTCCAGACTCCTGTTGCATCCTTTAGCTGTGCTCTTAGCACTGGATCTGTTATTGAAGCCAACTGTAGAGAGCCCAGCACTCTTTCCTGTTTGCGTCTTGATATCCGTTTGGATTTGAACAGTCCTGCTATCTCTTTCCTCCTCTTCCCAGGAATGGAAAGTCGATGTGACTCCAAATTCCAGAGGGTTCAAAACCACTGATATTTTTGATCTGGAGAAAATCGAGACTTTTTTATGTTGATCTTGAATCCCAGATGTTCCAGGAACTGGATCACTATCTTAGAATCTTGCATGCATTTTGTCCTGGATGCTGCCCACACCAGCCAGTCGTCCAAGTAGGCTACTACTTTGAGCCTCTTTAAACGTAATTGATGGACGGCTGCGTTCGCGAGCTTCGTGAAAATCCTTGGGGCTATGTTTAGCCCGAAAGGCATGGCTCTGAAGGCGTAAAGTTTTCTATGTAACTTGAAGCCTAGGTAGGAGGAGAGGTGACGACTAATTGGAACGTGCCAATAAGCGTCAGACCAGTCTATAGAGACAGTATATGCCCTTTTGGGCAGTAGGGTCCTTATGTGTTGAAGTGTGAGCATTCTGAACTTGTAGTTCACTATAAACTTGTTGAGTGGCGACAAGTCTAGAATGACTCTGAGTTTTTCTGAGTCCATGTTTGGAACACAAAACAGCCTCCCTTGGAATTTGATGGACTTAACTTTCCGGATTACTCTTTTGTCTAAGAGCTCTCGGACATATTTTTCCAGAACGGGGGTAGAGTGTTGGGAGAATTGAGGAAATTGAGGTGGAGGACTGTTCCAACTCCAACCTAGTCCATTCTTTATTAGGCTGTGGGCCCAGGGATCGAAGGTCCAGCGATCCCTAAATAGCTGTAGCCTCCCTCCTACTGGAAGCATCTCACTTCTGCTGTTGTGGACCTGAGGCCTTGCCTCCTTGACCGCATCTTCCCCTGGATCCCCTTCCCCTTGAAGGGCCTCTAGAAGAACCTCTGGCTGTTCCTCTAGCCTTCGAACGAAAGGAAGAAGTCTGCCTTTCGAAGGCTGGGTTAAAAACTGGCGACTGAGTCGCCACTTGTTGAGGTACCAGCTGGTACGTGGTTGAAGGTTGTACCATTATCTGAGGCACCGCGGTCACAGGAAGTTGTTGTTGTTGTTGCTGTCGGTAGGGTATAGCCGGCCGAGAGGATGGCCTAGGCCTTTTTGTCTTCCTCTTGGGTGGGGGACCCTCATCCGGAGAAGACTTTCTCTTAAGATCTATGCCCCACTTTTTGAGAAGGTTCCTATTTTCTGTGGCGGCCTTGTCTACTACCTATTTAACCACATCGTTGGGAAAGAGGGCTTTACCCCAGATACGAGAGGAGATCAGTTTCCTCGGTTCGTGCCTCACCGCAGCCGAGGCGAACACGAACTCTCTACAGGCTCTCCTAGCTTTAGTAAAGCTATAGAGATCCTTCGTATTTGTGGCCTGATGGGTTTTGGCCACTACCATGAACATTTCCTGGATCTTGGGGTCACTTGCCATCATTTCTAATGTCGTTTGCAATGACATCGATGCCGCAAGTCTTTCTTTTGTCTCCTGCTCTCTGCGCAAGAGAACCTCCGACAGTTTTGGAAGTTCCTCGCCAAACTGACGTTCAGCAATATCAGCTTCCAGTTCAAAGATATACTATATTTAACAATAGGCGGCAGCCCACTGATTCGCGCCTGTATGCCGGCCGGCAATCGTTACCAGCCGGCAGCTGAAAACACTAATACCCGGCTGCCAGCCGCTAATCGTAGTGGCCAGCAGATTCGGGCTGTTTCCACTTCCGGCAGCCAAAGGTAATAATACACATGCCCGCCGGCAGTAGCCAAGAACCAGAGAACCTCCACCGGCCCGGCTGTCGGCTGTTAAGCCGGCAGCTGAGTTAGGGGTACAACACAATAGTCAGAGAAACAGTATGGATGTAAGGTTATAAGGCGGCATTGCCATACAACCTTCCATCCAGAAAGAGTGAACTTATGGAAGGGGAGAATGTAGCATTCAGGCTTCCAAAGAATCCATAACCTGCCGGGCTCTACCGGCAGACATGGAAGGGAGACCAAGGGAGGTCTGGGGCTCACTCTGCAAAGAACAAAGGGTCTCTGCCGGCCGGCATGTTATTGCCGGCCGCCAGAGAGCTGAGCCAGTCCTCCATCCTAACCTACACTAGGTACGGAAGTAGGACTGTGGCCAAAAGAAAAGAAAGAGAGGTGGGGAAGGGATAAGGGTCCTATAGACTTCGTTCTAGCAAGAGACATACTCAGCAGTTAGGGAAGCTCATCCTAACCTAGAGTTGTCTATTAGGGAGGAAGACTGGCAATACTTGCTATCCTCCTCCAAACCAGAACCAAGTTAGGTGAAGTTATTTCGCCGGGCAACAGAGAAAACTCATTCTCCAACCCGAGAAAAACAACACAGGACATTCTGCTAGGCCACTAAAGGAAGGAATCATCTCTTACAGAATCCTTCCGACGTGGACTAGGGAAGCAAAGCTTCTTGTGTCTGCCCCTAACCTAGCAAAAGAGACTCATTCTCAATGCTAGGAAGAAGCAGACCACAGACTAGAAACTGATGTTCTGCCCTAACCCCAAAAAAACAGACACTCTGGTTATCAGGTCAGGACAGACATATCCTAGAATAGTTATACCTGAATTATTATACATATAGAACCACAAGGATTAAGCCAAAGGCTTAGAGAAGGAGAGAGGGATTGAACTTAACCTCCGGAGGAGAAAAGAACAATCGGGGATGTGCTAAAGTATACTACTGTACCTAGATTACTAGACTAGGTAACGTGAGAATCGATTACCTAATTCACCGAAACTCTCTCGTATACAATCTTGGAAAGAATAATCAACAATGTCTTACATGTATAAAATATTCGCCTAAAGCTTCAATGAAATAACACTCGGACAACTTATATCATGCATGAAAGTAATAGGGCCAAACGCATAGGCTACTAAGCCTCGCGTAGGGCAAGATCGGTTACCTAAAACACCGAACTAAAAACTAACGCCATTATATAAGCATTCCTAGAGGAGCTAAATAGCTAGATTATTAAAGCAAAACAAACCGGGAACGTCGCTCTAGCTAATTAAATGACCCATAAATAGCGAGCGATAGCATCCATGATGCCTCCGGTAGGCAACAGCTCTTGTTTACGTTAATATCACTTTTGATTTAATACAAAACGACAAGAGCTTACATTTATACATAGTAAAGAAAATACTCAACTTTCCAGAGGCAGAAGAGGCCGGAGAAGTCATCAAAATGTTGAATAAAATCCAAAATAACGAGAGAACACAGGGAAAACACCTATTAGTAGAGCTACACGAAAAGGAATAAAGAGGGCGCTACCGCCTTCATCAAATACACACTGGAAACGGAATAGGAGAGATGCCTTATGAGCGGCTCTCTTTTCATTCTCGTTTCAGATTCTTGTCACTGTAACCCCTCAAAGCGTTAATACTGTTCGGGGTGAAGATAGCAATGTGATGTGTCAAGTATACGTCCTCTGATATTATGCGATATCCCTGTGAGATTATATAGGGATATTCGCTCCAGGAGTTAGAATTCTGGATACCTTAAGGTAAAATTCTCTGGGAATATCAGTGTCGTCAAATATACCCTAGAAAGCTACCTATTACGAACTTCCATCAGGACGACATGGCCTGAGCCCAAATATATATATATATATATATATATATATATATATATATATATATATATATATGTACATATATATATATATATATATATATATATATATATATATATATATATACAGTATATATATATATATATATATATATATATATATATATATATATATATATATATATATATATATATATATATATACAGTATATATATATATATATATA
>NC_090741.1:26338092-26340592 GCF_036898095.1 Palaemon carinicauda | reverse complement strand
ATCTCCCATTTTCTTCCGATGTTACCCCGAAAATACTGGATTTCCCGTTTTCTTCCGACGTTGCCCCCGAAATACTGGATATCTCACGGTTTCTTCTGACATTTCACCCAAATACTGGGTATCTCCCGTTTTCTTTCGATGTTGCCCCCAAAATACTGAATATTTTCCGTTTTCTTCCTATATTGCACCGAAAATACTGGATGTCTCACCTTTTCTTCCAATGTTGCCTTAAATTACTGGATATATTGTGTTTTCTTCCGACGTTGCCCCAAGAATACCAGGTATTTCCGTTTTCTTACAACGTTGCCTTAAAATACTGAATACCTTCCATTTTCTACTGACGTTCCCCTCTAAATACTAAATATCTCCCGTTTTTTTTTTCCGACGTTGCTCACAAAATACTGGGTATTTCCCGTTTTCTTCCGACGATGCCCCCAAAATACTGGATATCTCCTGTTTTCTTCTGACATTGCCCGCAAAATAAATACTGGATATTTCTTGTTTTCTTCTAACATTGCACCCAAAATACTGGATGTCTCCCTTTTTCTTCCGACCTTGCCTTGAAATACTGGAAGTCTCCCTAATTCTGACATTGGCCCCCCCCCAAAAAAAAAAAAACTGGATATTTCCCGTTTTCTTCCAACGTTGCCCACAAAATACTGGAAGTCTCCCCATTTCCTCATACGTTGCCTTAAAATATTTGATATCTGCCCCGCTTTCTTCCGATGTTGCCCCTAAAATACTGGATATTTCCCATTTTCTTCTGACATTGCCCTCACAATACTGGATATTTCCCGTTTTCTTCTGACATTGCCCCCAAAATACTGGATATTTCCCGTTTTCTTCCTACCTCAAACCAAAACTACTGGATATTTCCCTCTCCTTCAGACGTTGTCCCCAAAATACTGGATATCCCATTTTTTTTCTGGACTTTTTCAAAAAAATACTGGATATCTCTAATTTTCTTTCGACATTGCCCTTAAAATACTGGATATATCCCGTTTTGTTTCCTTCAGAGGGCACACACATTCTGCCCGCCAATGAGACCTCTGGTGACCGTTTGTCCTTGATAAGCAGTTCTTCTAGGAGAAGGACGCTACAAAATCAAACCATTGTTCGCTAGTCTTTGGTAGTGCCATAGCCTACGTACCAAATTCTTCCACTGTCTTGCATTAGAGTTTCTCTTGCTTGAGGGTATGCTTGTACGCTCAGTTCTATCAGTTTCATTATTTCCTTTCCTCACCAGGCTATTTACTTGTTAAAGTCATCGGGCTCATAGCATCTTACTTTCAAACTAAGGTTGTAAATTAAATAATAATAATAATAATAATAATAATGGTAGTAATGCTCATTAAGCAGCCTTCAATTTCTATGAAACTTTCTGTGATTACCATTTTTAAGAAAATACCGGATTCTGCCAGTATTTCTGAGTATATTTTCATTGAAGAAAGATAGAAAGAACCCGACAAACAAAATATAATTGTCATCATTAACTCCGCGATGGAGGAGCCAGTCTAACTTGTAGCTTAGGCCGGATCTTGACCAAACAATCATCAGCTAGCTTGGATGTACGAGCCTTCACCACGTAATACTTGAAACCAATAAAGAAACAGCTGTCGGAGATACGTAACCTTATTTTCAATAAAAGCTTATTATGGGAGCCAGGAAATCCAAGGATGTAATATGTCACTTGAATATGAACAGGTCTTGTCATTATTATTTATGAATGATCAAACAACCCCCCTCCCCGCAATACACTGACCAGTTTCATCCCAAAATTTGAATATGACGTTTTTTGTATGATGGTCAGGGAATCATTGAACAAAGCAGTTAAAAGAGCTATTAAAACAAGAGTTCCTACAAAAAAATTAAAAAAAATATCTATCATAAAATGGAAAGCAATAGAGTCAAAAGTCGAATCACAGTCATTTGGAGAACTGTTGACACTTGAAAAGAGTAAGGAGGCTTAGCAAGGAATATTGAGACGAAACCAGCTAGCAACGCTTAATGAGTACACGGTGAACAGAAACAAGGATTCAGCATTGCAAGCCATAGCCCAAGTAAATATGGTAAGGTCTGGTCAAGTTCAGATTAACGGATCTCTCTTGTCATCATCAAAGGGAAACTAGTTCTTTATGGAGCAACGGCCAGGTTATTGCTAAGGTGTTCCTCTTATCCCTGGCTGCCGCCACCAATGTAAAATTAGGATAACTCCAAACAGAGAAAAATTATGGGCTAAGTCTTGCAGCATGGTTCACTCTTAATTAACGATAAAGTATAATTAAAACAATTGCATCAGGATATGGATGGTGGACCTGTTAACATTAGAACTAGAAAACTTACAGATGAAATAATCAACTATAGGAAAAATATTCAATAACACGAAAAGAATAGTACTGTATATAATTGATAGTACAATCAATATTTCCTCTTCAATCGAGAAAATAAATTTTCCAAAAATCGTACTTTTTTTTTCTCCTAAAAGAAAAAAAAATATATA
>NC_090741.1:26325592-26333092 GCF_036898095.1 Palaemon carinicauda | reverse complement strand
GCCGGTCTCCGTGGATTATCTTCTTAATGATAGGGTTGAGAAGAGTATTGTCCACTGTGTCAGCTTTCCATTGGCCCCCACATAGGTTCATTGTGTTTGATTGATTTATGATGGCTGATTCCAGGATTTTCCTTCTGTACGGACAGGTACTCTTAAAAAGCAAAGACGACTCACTCCAGTTAATCTGGTGCCCTAAATCCCTAAGGGATTTAGGGCACCAGATTAACTGGAGTGAGTCGTCTTTGCTTTTTAAGAGTACCTGTCCGTACAGAAGGAAAATCCTGGAATCAGCCATCATAAATCAATCAAACACAATGAACCTATGTGGGGGCCAATGGAAAGCTGACACAGTGGACAATACTCTTCTCAACCCTATCATTAAGAAGATAATCCACGGAGACCGGCCACCAGACATGCATCAGAGGTCAAGACTTCCTCCAAGCGGCTCAACAATAAGAACACGCACCTGGATGTAATTAAATTTGGCTAATCCTTCCAGCAATTATAACAACTATAGAACAATTGAACACACCCTTTTGCTTTCATATATAAACCGTCACTCTCCACTGTAAGCCTCACTTGTACTTTACATCCTGAAGAGGGTCGATGTTTATTGACCGAAATATAGTGTGATTTATTCATATTTCCTGTGTTTCTTTTATGGGCCTTTTTGAAAAAACATGTTAAACTGTTCGATTACAGTTATAAATAAGACATATATATATATATATGTATATATATATATTTATATATATACATATATATATATATATATATATTTATATATATACATATATATATATATTTATATATATACATATATATATATATATATATATATATATATATATATATATATATATATATATATATATATATATATGTATGTATATATCCGTTATTGCTACTCTAATACACGACAAAGGCTTCAGACATGGCATTCCACCCTTGTCTGTTTACAGTCTTTTTTATGACATTCCATACCAGAAAACTTTCTTAGCGCGTCAATCCCTAGTCTTTTCTTCCTTCACCTGTTTCTCATTATATGTCCTGTTTACTTCCAAATCTTTTTCTTACTTTGTTAGAATATCTTCTACCTTAGTTTGTTCTTGTATCCATGTTTTTCTTTTTCCCGTTAGTATTCTTTCCCTAGCTCTTTGAGTTTTGGCTAGCTTATGGTCTTAACTTTGATAAGGCTTCAAATTTCTCATTAACAATTTCATACTGGTAACACCACCTGATTAATTAATTTTCTTTTTAGAGAGTGTGGCATTTTACTTTCTATAATCCTATTTGGTTTACCCAAGGTTTTCTATCCTATGCATATCCTTTTATTGATTTCAGCTTCATGTCCTGAAGAAACACTTACTGTCTGTCCTAAGTACGTATATCTATTACTAATATCTAGAGGGTCGTTCATAACCCATACAGTATTGTTTTCTCTCGCCATTTCTATTGAACATTATCTTATTTTCAATCATATTAATTTTTACTCTATATTTCTTCATTCACTTTTCAAATCTACTATCATCTTATGTAATTTCTTAAATTATTTATTTAAAATTACTGTAAATCATCTGCAAGTCTTAAGTTGTTTAGGAATTCCCAGTTACTATTAATTACTATATTTTCTTAATCTAAATTCTAAAAACCTTTTTTTTAGGCACGCTGTAATAATTTAGGCGAGATGGGATCCAACTCATCAACGCCAAATCATCACCAGCCCAACCCATCGCTGGCCCAATTCATTTATGGCCCAACTCATTGTTTCGAAATCTCATGAAGGTTGATAATTAAAATTCAGTAGATATCACTAACAACTTCCTTTCAGAACTAAAGTATTACATGTTCATGACGTTAAAAATACATTTAAAAATCGCATACAATTGATTTTGGGTTTGTGTTGGGTTATCGTATTTTATTATTTCAAGTAGGTTGGAATATGTAACTTTCTGCTTGCTAAGTAAAAGAGTATAAAGAACTAGAATGACACTTCTGAATTTCTTGCCATAACAATATACACCTGAGAAAATATCTTATACCGCTTGGGGACAATAGGCAAAACTTCATTAATCAAAACACGTGGGTTTTCCATTGTTAATTTGTTTACTAGTCCTTTCAATTTCCCCTTTAGGCAGTGAAGAGTCATGTGTGTGAGTATTTAAGAATTTAAATACGTTTACAAATCTTATGTGTATTCTTGCCTTGTATCTGATCAGCTATTTGCATCTCCAAAACATAAATTGTATAAAAAATGAACAAATATCCATTTTGAGGAAATGTTTCTTTGCTTCTCTGACTCGAAACTGAATACATTATAATGGGTTTATTGAAAGAATATAAAACTGCTAGTACTCCATTGAATGGTTAATAATTACTAAATAATTACTTTATTTACTCTACGTTTGTGTGTTTTATAATTCCATGTTTTCATCTGTTGAATAAATTACCAAATGTTTCTTTCTTCAGATAAAGGTGCCTTGAAGCATTTTGTCGAGTTTCAGTTGAAGGGAAATGATGAGTTAGTTACAATGAGTTGGAACAACGATGAGTTTGGTCAGTGATGATCACGGCTAGCAAAGAGTTTGGCCATCAATGATTTAGGATGGCAATGAGTTGGGCTGTCGATGACTCGGCAGCAATGAGTTCTCCCATTCAGCGTTTTTTAACCTTTGCTCAATCAGAATTTTCAAAATATGTTTATCATGTACTTTTAAGATTGCTATACTACCCATATAAATATCTTTAAGTTTTCTTAAATAAGATTCATCTATTCTCTACTTAATGAAGCGCCTTCATTACTGTTGAAGTTTTGACTAAATCAAAAGCTTTCTCATAATCTGTAAATGTTATAGATAGTAGTTTGCCACGCGCTGTTGATTTTACCATTACTTGTTTTCATTACTTGGATAAAGTCAGTTGAATATCCACTTCTAAAACCGGCCAGCTCTCTTGATTTATCAAAGTCTAGCTCTCTCTATTTTCTGCCTAATATGATCGTTTTATATATTCTATCTATTACTGAGAATAAACTTATTTGATGGTAATTTTCCATTTTTTTTCTTTTTTTTTTCTCCCCTATTGTGAAATAATATAGTGGAAAAGTTTCCTCAAGCGTTAGGTATAAATAATTCTTGCAAAAAAAGTTCAAGTAGATATGCAAGACTGATAAGGAAACACTCCTTTTCAGTGGAGATGGAATTGTTTTAGCCATCAATTAGGAAAAAGACAAAGCTAGAGTCTCTCTCTCTCATTGAATGGCTTTAGAGCATCCATGAGAAGATTCGGCACTAGAGATTTATGTCAGCAATTTTAGTGGTTCAGATGAATATATAGTGACTTCAGCTGTTTCCTGAAGTTCCATGACTGAATTCTGTTGTAAAAGAAGCAGACCTACAATGCGTTGTGCATGCACTTCATGCAACCGAACAACAATGCAAACTTTTTGTAATCTTTTCATCTGGAATTAGCTTCATTATGAGTGTGAACTGTGGATCGAAACTGAATCTGGTGATACCATAAGGTATATTCCAATTCATGTTAACTGCTCAGCTTAAGCGGGAACTATGTCAAGTATTGCCTGCTGTGCATCCAATGACTGGCAACGATTACACAAGGAAATTCGTGACTAAACTTGCGGCTCTAATGTATTTAAAAGAATCAAGAACCAAAAATAATTTTCAGAGTCCGGATATAATGGCAGAAAAATATTTGACAAAAGTACTGAAGCGGACAAAAAATATGTAAAATAGCAGATCATCTGAGAAGCTAAAATGTATCAATTCCAAAAGGTCATGTTACAAGTAACTAACACCAATTAGGTATGTAATTAAATAATATAAAAAAACTGTCTATTTTGCCACATATCACAGGATTTTGGTTTTGTCTGAATCTCAATGGCTATCCTTTGATCTAACCCTATTTGGTTACAAAAGTAGTTGGTGATCTCTTAGTGCCAGCTGATGTAAAATACCTAATAACCATAAAATTGACTGTGATGTGCAGTTGTATTAAGTGTAGTTCATACCGCTGCTCATATTTCTCAGCCACCTTGGTCCTTGCTGCAATTTTTGTAAATGTTGAATTATATTCGTTGAAAATTATGGAGACTTTAACAGTCCTTTAAATACAGAATGGGGTAAAAAAAAAAAAAAAGAAGAACAATATTGTATATTTGACTCCTTTCCTATTGTAAGTTTAGACTTATCAGACAATTTAGCAGTGAAACTTAGAAATTATCATCAAATTATTAATATATTTATAATCATATTCGTCACTATGATTGTGTTTAAATTATTTTTTTATATTATAGAATAATCATAATCTCAGTTTTAAAAGACTGATAATTTTAGATTTACAATGCTGCTTTACACCCTAAACAAGTGTTTGCGCTGAAAATAGCTTCAATAGTTCTTTGGGGTCCCTACTGATACTTTAAATAAAGTAATATAGTAAAAATTATTATCATAGATCTTAAAATTAGTTTGTCTAAATGACTAAATTTCCTTGTTTTTCCTTTTATGTTTAGGCTTCAAACTTATTGCCAAATCTGCAAATAGATTAATAAAGCTACTTTAATTTAGCCATAATTTGTAAAGTCAATAATTAATTAGGTAAATTTAAAAATCCATAAACCTTATGAAGATATTATTTATAAGAGAGCTTTTCTAAACAGAATAATAAAACGAAATCATTGATGTTAATATTAGGATAAATCTCCACCTTAGAATTAATATCACAAGTCCCCTTTAAAAAAAAAAAATGTTTTTGAAACGTTACTGTAGAATCTTATGAGTATGAGATGGCCTTTTATTATCAAGAGTGCGTATTTGTTGTTTATGGTAAACTACTATCAGGGCCTAACCATGCCTTAAAAAAAACATTTAGACATATATGCACATTATGGAGAGACACAAATTGAACCTTAAAATATATAGTTTATGAGCTATTCCTTTATATAATAAACCTCCAGCTACAATCACCATCAAAACACAATAACTTTACTTGATTCTTCAATGACTGCTCAGTATGAATGATCTTATTTTCCCTCCATTTCAGGCATTTTTATTCAAAATATTAGTTATTTTTTTTTATATATACATGTAATTTTTACACACCTCACGCATATATATATATATATATATATATATATATATATATATATATATATATATATATATATATATGTATATGCAAACATGTCTAAATGTATACTGTATGCATACTACATAAACCATACATACATAAATAATACAGAATATATACATGAATATATGTATTGCCTTTTGTTAAACTTTTTTTCAGGCCCGGTATTAAAATTCGCTTAAAATAGGCAATGTGCTGAAACAGGAAAATTATCGAGAAAGCCCAGGTAATGATTTTATTCCGCCTGAACTCTAAAGCCCCACAAGAGGATTAAGACATTTCTCCGAAAAGGTGAAAATCTTAGGTTTATAAGTAAGGAAAGTCGCTGAGGGATTTTATTAATGATGCACGGATATTGCTTAGTAGGGAATAAATTGTTCCACATGCCAGTTCCTGTTAAACATTTAGAAGAAAAAGATTTGTTGGAAATTATAAATGTAGAGGACAAGAGACAGATAGTTTTCAATATACAATATTGTACGTCTCTTCATCTATGAATTCTAGCTGAAAAGAGAGAGAGAGAGAGAGAGAGAGAGAGAGAGAGAGAGAGAGAGAGAGAGAGAGAGAGAGAGAGAGAGAGAGAGAGAAGGGTCTAAATTTATGGTTCAAAATGCATAGATGAAATTGATAATATCTCTCTCTCTCTCTCTCTCTCTCTCTCTCTCTCTCTCTCTCTCTCTCTCTCTCTCTCTCTCTCTCTCTCTCTCTCTATGGTTCAAAATGCAATAGATAAAATTGATAATCTCTCTCTCTCTCTCTCTCTCTCTCTCTCTCTCTCTCTCTCTCCTCTCTCTCTCTCTCTCTCTCTCTCTCTAAAATTCATTGATGAAATCTAATATATGGAATATGGTATATGGAAAATTTTCTGTCTAATGTCCTCTATATTTGTTATTAGAAAATATGCCCATTCATAAACTGAAAAATAAATAGAAAAATATACTATACCTTACGAAAAACTATCTACCGGACAGGTACTATATCGACGACTTTATCATAGATATATTGTACAATGAATTAGTTACGGACATTAAAGAAATCCAGTAATGTTTTACATACTTATTTGCTGCATTCTGTATCTATGCAGAGATAAGAATGTGGGAAATGTAAAAGGAAGGAGAGAAAGGTAGTCCATAATTCCAATCAGGATATGCTATATGAAGAAATACATTTCATCTCTCGGTTATAAATAGAAAGAAATCAAAGACAGACAACCAAAGAGGCTACGCGTATCTCTATATATTATACAATAAAGGCACAGATTCACTCAGGTATACTCGGGTAATGAATTACACGATTAATGACTTAAAAATCCATTGTGGTATCATTTACGATTTCAATATTGTTTTTCAGACCCTTGAACAGAATTTCATTTCTTCTCTTGAATTCTGAAAGGAATCTTTGATGGACATCCTTAATTTTTTGGCAGGTTGCTTCACAACTATTCTCCATTTATATATGAGTTTGGTACGATATATACTTGATAAAAAAGGAAACGATTTACTTACCAACAGTTTATTAATTTCCAGAAACTTCATACAGTAAACTCATCTCAAATAAGGAGAACTTATTTAAGAACATATAAATATATATTGTAATGTAATAATTCTTTTAACATAGGAATTATGTTCTAAACTGTTGGAAATTACTGGTCTTATGCCAATAAATTTATACACATCTAATCTTCCATTAGAAATCAGACACTCGTATAGACAGCATACTGAAATAGGATACTTCTTTCTGAATCGATGTGTTGTGTTACACCTTTCCATTATTTTTCTCGTATATGTGAAATAATTCATAGCTCAGAATAAAATGCTTTTTCAAAGAAAATCAAACGTAAAATTCTTATCTTACCAATTTGTGAACATTAAATCCTTAAGATAAGGATCATAAGTGAAATGGACTTTCAAAGCTATTCTAGATAATCATTTCCTTCTTTGAAAACGTAAATCGTTTCAGCTGATTCTCTGAAATTCGATTCAGATAAAAACCTAAACCCAGATGGCAAGAATAAGTCCATTAAAAAAATAAAGAAAAAAGTAATCAATCTCTGACAGCAAATGTTACAAATCCAGAACAATTAGGGGAAGGTTTCTACTCCAGTAAGCTGATTGCCATTCCCAGAAGACCGCCTTTATTCTTCCCTCTGACACTTAGGATATGGTAGGTTTCTTAATCTCTGTATTACTCAAAAGGATTAAAAGGAATAGCACTTAACTTTTTGCGAAGAAGAAAAGTTTTTCCTTTCTTAAATATATATATATATATATATATATATATATATATATATATATATATATATATATATACATATATATATATATATATATATATATATATATATATGTATATCTA
>NC_090741.1:26313092-26315592 GCF_036898095.1 Palaemon carinicauda | reverse complement strand
CTATAGTTGTTATAATTGCTGGAAGGATTAGCCAAATTTAATTACATCCAGGTGCGTGTTCTTATTGTTGAGCCGCTTGGAGGAAGTCTTGACCTCTGATGCATGTCTGGTGGTCGGTCTCCGTGGATTATCTTCTTAATGATAGGGTTGAGAAGAGTATTGTCCACTGTGTCAGCTTTCCATTGGCCCCCAGATAGGTTTATTGTGTTTGATTGATTTATGATGGCTGATTCCAGGATTTTCCTTCTGTACGGACAGGTACTCTTAAAAACCAAAGACGACTCACTCCAGTTAATCTGGTGCCCTAAATCCCTAAGGTGAATGAAAATCCCCGAGTTTTCATACCCATATCTAACAGATCTTTTGTGTTCGGATAATCTTTGAGATAGCGAACGGCCAGTTTGCCCAACGTACACTTTTTCACAGTCCCTACATGGTATTTTGTAAACACCGGCTTCTATTTCTCTTTTATTTTGATAAACATTAATAAGGGCGCTTCCTATGGTCTTTGGATATGAAAAAACCAAGGGGTTCTCAGTTTTGATATGATTTGTTATATTTTTAATACCTTCTATATATGGGAGTTTTATCTTATTTTTAAAATCTCTTTGGTTAGTAACATCATGATCTTTATAATATATCGTGTTGGCTTTGTTGATGGCCTTTTCTATGACATACGTCGGGTAGAATAGCTGGGCGAGTTGTTTACGGATGATTTCAAATTCTTTATTTAGGTAGGCTGGGGAACAGATTCTCAAACCTCTAAGAAATAGATTGCAAGCTACTCCAATTTTTACAGAAATGTCGTGATAACTAAAGAAATGAATGTAGGAAATAGAGAAAGTTGGTTTTCTATACACAGTGAAATTATACCCCGTCGATTCCCTTATAATTAGTATGTCCAAAAAAGCTAATTTTCCATCTTTTTCCCATTCAGTTTTAAATTTTATGCTAGGGACTAGGGAATTTAGATTATTGAAAAATATATTGAAATCTCCCCAGCTATCATCCCAATATGTGAAAATGTCATCAACATAGCGTTGCCAAACCATGTTCGTAGGTTTAATTGTTGTTAAAATTTCTGTTTCAAAGTATTCCATGTAGAGGTTAGCTAAAATTGGAGATAACGGGCTGCCCATACTACAACCAAATTTCTGTTTGTAAAAATTTCCATTGAAAGAGAAAACGTTATTTGACACGCTTAGTTTAATTAACTTAATTGTTTTTTCAATACCGAGGGGGAAGTGATCTTCGTAAGGGATTAATTTTTCCCTCAAGAAACCTAATACGTCGTTGATCGGGACCTTTGTAAATAGGGATTCTACGTCAAGACTCAAGAGTTTTACATTGTTTACCGGGATATTTAATCTATTGAATTTCTGGATGAAGTCCTCTGCATGCTTAATATGAGCTGAAGAAAAGCTCCCTAGAAAGGGAGATAGCAAGTCTGCTAACCATTTTGATATATTATATATAAATGACCCTTTACATGAGACGATTGGGCGTAAGGGAATACCGTCCTTATGAGTTTTTGGGAGCCCGTAAAAATATGGCAACGAAGGGTTCATGACTTTGAATTTTTCTAAGACCTCGATGTCTTTTTTATTATTTCCGATTTTTCTTACGGATTTGAAAAACTCCGGAGCAACAGAGTTACGGGGATCTTTTGTTAGCTTTTCATATGTAGTGTCATCGTTTAAGAGTTGTTGAACTTTGTTGACATACGTCTCTTTATCAAGAATGACTATTTTTCCGTCTTTATCCGATTTTGTGATGATGATGTTATCGGTTTTGTTTAATGAAAAAATTGCATTATGAAACCTTCTGGGAAGCGGATTTTTACTGGTGCTATTAATAGTAGTGTGACTCACTCCGAGAAATTGAATAATAAATTAGAAAGACTCATACGAAATAGTACATGGAATAATTTAGGATTGGAAAATAACGTTTTGAATTTATCGAACCGTCCACTCACAGTGAATGAGCAAACAGCTCTGAATCTAGGTATCTCTTTTGCTATGAAACCCGGATGGGAAAGTCATTTTGATTATGTGGTGGCCTTCGATAAACATTTCTCTAAAAACAATTTTGAAAAAGATGAAACTTGCCTAAAAGGAATCTTGTTAAATGCATTAGAACAAAGTAACAGTAAAAATCCGCTTCCCAGAAGGTTTCATAATGCAATTTTTTCATTAAACAAAACCGATAACATCATCATCACAAAATCGGATAAAGACGGAAAAATAGTCATTCTTGATAAAGAGACGTATGTCAACAAAGTTCAACAACTCTTAAACGATGACACTACATATGAAAAGCTAACAAAAGATCCCCGTAACTCTGTTGCTCCGGAGTTTTTCAAATCCGTAAGAAAAATCGGAAATAATAAAAAAGACATCGAGGTCTTAGAAAAATTCAAAGTCATGAACCCATCGTTGCCATATTTTTACGGGCTCCCAAAAACTCATAAGGACGGTATTCCCTTACGCCCAATCGTCTC
>NC_090741.1:26300592-26308092 GCF_036898095.1 Palaemon carinicauda | reverse complement strand
AGAGAGAGAGAGAGAGAGAGAGAGAGAGAGAGAGAGAGAGAGAGAGAGAGAGAGAGAGAGAGGTTTCTTGTATAGATGTAAAATATCTGGCAATTTTAGATATCATATACATTCATATTACAATTGCCCACCCATTTTAACTCTCCCATCAATCCATATAATTCTTTTGTTGCCTTTTCTCACTATCACTTTCTTCGAGTAATAAAGATTAGAATTTTTTTCAAAATTTTAGTCTATCAAAAATAAATTTTTTTTTTCAATCTAAGTAGAATATGAAAGAGTCTCTTTTCTGCCTAGATATTTAATTAGTAAATCAGACGGGTTAATTTCCGGGAAACATTTCTGACATAATTTAACCATTATCTTTTTTTGTGTGTTGCTAGAGACGATTCGATGGCAGTTACCTTAAATAAATCTATTTATGGTACTCACTTAACGTGTTTCTGGTGTTGCAAATAAAGTTTTAGGCTTTTTATTAAATTTCGTTTTCTTCCCAAATAAAAGTGCTTTCACATATACAAGCTTTCTAGAACGCATGTTGCATAACAATGAAATTTATATTAGAGCCTGGAATATATTCTTGGGTTTGGATTAAACTTTCCAATTCAGAAAAACTATCAGTGAAGTCATGAATAGGAGATATGAAGGGATAATTTGATTGATATCTGAAGCTGAGGAGGACCTTGATGTGTCCATGAATGAATTCAATGTAGTTGAAGTCAAGGCTATTATTAAAAAGATATGGAAACCTCTGGACACGATTGAATAACTGCTTAGATGATATTGCCCGAAAATTAAGTAATTCCTAGAATACTTACAAGATTATTTTGTAGAATATGGCATGAAAGTCAAAACATGATGAATGGGAGCTAAGAGTGTTGGTGCAAATGACCCCCCCCCCCCCCTAGCAAAAAAAAAAAAAAAAAAAAAAAAAAAGGGAGATCTGACTGATTGCAATAATCACAGAGGCATTCCCTTCACGTCAGTTGTCAGGAAAATATCTAGTATGCTCATTCTAAAGACACCAGAAGGAAAGACTGATGAAAAGCTGAGAGATGAATAAGCAGGGTCTTAAAAAGTAGAAGTTACACTGACCAAATTTTCATTTTAAGACATGTTGTACAGCAGTGTGTAGAATATAGAAATGCACTTTTGTTGACATTTGTAGCCTATGAAAAAGCCTTTGATAGTGTGCACCGGCAAATTTTGGGGAGAGTCCTGCTCCTGCGTTATTATGGAGTTCCTCTTAAATATATAAATTCTATTCAGTCTGTTCACGAGAATAGCAAGTGCAGAGTTAATGTTGATGGAGTCCAATCAAATGAATTTCCCGGAAACATTGTATTACTCCAAGAGAATGGATTATCACCTTTGATTTTCATTCTCCACGTGGATTTTGTAATTCATGGAACAGTTGGGAGTGGTGGAGAGGGATTGGACTGGTTTGGTAACAAGAAATTAGCGGGCCTAGAGTATGCTGATGACTCTTTCGTTATTAGCAAAACGCCATAGGACTTGCGAAGCTTGCTTACTAGAATACATGAAATATCATATGACGTTAGCTCGAGATAAAAAGAAAAACAGAGGTGATGAGAACGCAATATGCAAATATCTTTGGAGAGAGATAGGAGTAATAAGGTGGAACCATTTATATATTTAGGAATTATAATCTCTAATACAGGGTCTTTAAAATTGTTTGATGAAATATTAAAAAAAGCCAATCAGGCAATGGCTAGGTAAAATTTGGAAATCATATCGCCGGAAATTACATAGGAAAATCAGGTTATATATCAGTCCTGTGAGGTCGGTGTTACTGCATGGACATGATTCGTGGTATGACAATGATACTATATCCAACGGATTTTTTAGATTTGAGAAGAAAACCCTCAGAAAAAAATTATAAGTTAAATGGTAAGACAAGATTTGTAATGCCACTATAAGAGAGACTACTCAAGTCCCAAATGTGGATGAGATCATGGTGAGTGGTAGACTGAACTAGTTTGCACATGCTCTTCGCACTCCCCAAGAGAAATTAGTTCACCAAACTTTCAACAGTGCTCCACAAGGCACTAGAAGAGTTAGAAACCCTTGCGTACAGGGCTGAGGACTATGAATCGTGAAGTAGAAGATGGTGGAGGGCGAAGTATTGATATAAAAGCTGAAGATAGAGATGACTGGTGAAATCACTCCTTTATCTTCCTCTCTGGTATCTATTTTCATAATCATTGTTAATGTCCTCCTTTCATTACCAAATAATAGATGTATTTGTGGCTTTAATTCTTCCATTATTTTACTTTACAAGGGGATCTATATTTTCTATACGATGTAGCTAATATGTTGATTGCAGATGAATATATTCAACCCTTATTAGTGTAATAAGGTTATAAATACATCTTAACGTTATATACAACCAATAAACACTAATATCAAATCCCTGTCATTGAAGAGTCCCCTTAGAAAACTAGTAACATGATAGTCACATGAACCTCTTTTTCTTGTTTTTAAACCGTGTGTTGAGCAAGCTTGATAGAAGGGGTATGGAGGATTAGTGGTTCCTAACGCTTGATAACAATGGTTCTCTTTTAGAAGCTATAAAGTTTTTTCTACCCTTAGCTAGTGGAAAATATACACTAAACAACGAATAGAGGACAGGAATAAGAAAATTAAAAGCTTCGATAAACTCTATACTTAAGCTAATTAAACTATTCTTCTTCACTGAAGGTGCTAACTCTTGGGCTGTAATTGTCCAGTGGCTACTTTCCACTCGCTGAGGGTATAAAAAAAACTCTTTAGCTCTGGTAAGATGCTCTTCTAAGAGGGCACTCCAATTGCGTATCTATGTAATTGTTAGAAATAATAATTCAATTTGTATACACTTAGTATTGCCTTTTAATTAGCTTCCATAAAATATATATATATATATATATATATATATATATATATATATATATATATATATATATATATATATATATATATATATATAACACTTATTACAAATCATATGATCAACAATTAAGATTTTCATATCCCCGTTGCACGACAAAGCCATTCAGGTATGATTAAGGAACATTATCTACAATTTTTATATGTATTGCTTACAGTTTTTTCTGGAAAAATTATTCTATCTAAATTCCAGTGTATATTGAAATTTGATCTGGAAAGGAAAAAAACTTAGGAATAGTGGTCCTGAATAAAAAAAAAATCATATCGTTCATATCCTTTATTCTTTTTATATACAGTCCATCTGAGTTATTAGATAAACAATTTTTCCTTTCTCATTCAATAACTTATTGGCGGTCTCATTAATGGAATTCCGAAAAAAAGTCTGATTATTTAAAACTATTACGTACAAATAATGAAAAAAATCATCTCAATGTTGTTAATTGAACAGGTTTCCCACAAAATTAGAAGATTTTGTGACATATTATAAGGCTATAAACAGATAAGTAATGGAATTAAATAGAAGATTACATTTTATTCTCATAATGAATGAGCCATTATAAAATATCAAGTTCAAATGCTTTTTTTTTATTGGATATTTCCAGAATTAAAAAAAAATAAAATAAAAATAAAAATAAAATAAACACTAAACTCACGTTAAAAATAGTAATTTGCCCAATGTATCAGCCATTCATTGAGATAATACTACTAACGAATTATTGAGTCTAGCCTATTCTTCACGAATGTTCTTCTTTCCTCATACAATTGAAAACGCTAAGCTAATTGGACAAGGGGATAACTTTTGGGCTGCAATTGTTCAGTGGGTACTTTTCACAGAGTAAGCGTAGAAAAAACTCCTTTGCTATAGTAAGATGCTCTTCTAAGAGGACACTACAAATTCAAACCATTTTTATCTAGTTTTGGGTAGTCCCATAACCTCTGTACCATGGTTTTCCACTGTTTTGTGTTATAGTTTTTTCTTATTGTGTGTGTGTGTGTGTTCTACAGGCTTAATTGATGTGCCATTGGTCCCTAATATTTTATCAAGAGGGTAACTTCTCCCTATCTGTTCCTTTATCATCCCCTCTGGTATTTATTTTCAAAATCAATGGTAACGTCCTCCCTTCAGCTAATGTGGTTATGCCAGGATCAGTGTGGCCTAGACTTTGCAAATGTCCTAGTTGTTGTAATATTCGTAGATTGCTTGGCAAAGTTCGAGACTTCACAGTTGCTTCCAGACAGTATGATATATCCTTCTTGGAAACTTGGGTTTATTGAATTATACACTGGTATGAGCTGACTATCTTATGCTTTAAAAACCAATAATTTTGAAATGTTATGCCATTCCTATGGCATGATACCTGCTGTAATTTCTTATATCATGATATTCAGGTTATAAATGTTTTTGGTATGTATAACATCTTTGAATTGTGTTCAGTCTATCAGAATCTACACTTAAATGATTCTATCTAAGATTGTCTTCTTACCACTGTGACTAAGATAAAAGAAGATGACAGGAAGGCCTGTTTTGTTTTTGCTGGTGATTTGAACGCTAACCGTAGAGGGCGGTTAGGACTGTTTTTGTCTGAAGGATAACATACCAATTTAAGGTCATATGAACACAGTAAAATTGGAACAGTAATTCAACCCTTACCTGCTATCCTATGAAGGATGATGGGTGTCTCAACCACTCATTATCACTGAGTTCCTGTTATATCTAATAAAAGAAACAAATAATTACCCCATAAATGTGATAGACTAGAAACAGATGCTCTGTAAAGTATTTATGCATTGTAATAGATATGGGGATATTAGCTTACATGAACTATGGATGTTGTGAGTAAAAGATGAAGCATATATAATAGAAGATTTCCACAAGCGTGATATCATCTAGGCATTTAAAGGTGATAGAGGAGTAATTCCACGTGTTCAAAAGGCAAGCAATATGGATGAATAATCAGGGACAAGTTGAATGCATATGACCCGTCATGGAGTGCATGTGTGAGGGGCATTGATGTGTCAACCTTGGAAAACTTCTGTAGCTACACGAAGTTATATACCCTAATAAAACAAAACAAAAAATTCACAATATTCCACTTTTGGTGAGAAACTCAGCTGTATTATCTCCTTGACTTCATAATATGCCTTAGTGTTTTTTTCGTCCCGACCTGACATCACTTTCAGGCTAATATGGATAACTTTTTCCCAATTCTGTTATCCTCAATTAAAAGCAACAAGAGAGTGCATCTCATTTATAGAAGTACATATATGCTAAAGGTCAATAAAAAAAAAATCATGTATTTTGAATCTACGTCTTGGGTGGACTTAATCGAAGGCCCATGAAGGTCTGGTGGTTTACCAAGAGGTTAACGTCTTCCTATCTTTTCTTTCATCTTCCTCTCTGCCATTAATTTTCAAAATCCTTTTTAATATCCTCCTTTCAGTAAATGTGGCTATACTGGAAGGTATTAAACCATGCATGGCGTGTCGACTTTGTCATGTTGACCAATTTTATGTGACATTTTGTGTTTGGCCTATGAGTTGCATGTGTTGCTTTTTATATATTCGTGTTACATATTATTTTTGATATCATTATTGTTAGGTTTGCTTTCAAGTATGATGAAACTTTTTTATTACTTTTAATTCCTATTCTCTTTTGAGACATTAAACAAAACCTAGGACCCTGTGTGGCCTAGACTGCTAATGTCGTCTGATGTATTATGATATTTGTGGGCAGCATTGCAATATTGCAGAATTTGCAGCTGCCTCCACACAATATGATATTCGATTATGCTCAGAAACTTTGGTTTCTTAAATGATGTACTCGTATGATCTAGTTATTCTACACTTCAAGAAAACAACAATTCTTAAATGGTATGCCATTCGTATGGCATAGGTCCAGCTATGAATGCGGATGTCAGGAGATTCAGGTAATAAATGTTCGCGGCAGGTATGACAACCTATATTTGTGTTCAGTCTATCAGAATCCAGACTCACATGATTCTATCTCCAATTATCTTCTTACCACTATGGATGAGATACAAGAAGATGATAAAAAGGCCTCTGTTGTTCTCAGTGATTTCAACGCTGACCATAGGGAGTGGTTATAACTGTTTTTGTTTGAAGGTGAGCAAACTAATTTAAGGTCTTGTGAACACAGTAAAATTGGAACGATGACCCAACCCAAACACCCACACGTCACTTAACTGCTCTCCTGGGAAGGACTAGGGATGTCTCGACCACTTATTTTCGCAGAGTTCTTGTGATATCTAATGTAAGAAACAAACGAGTGCACCACCTCTGAGAAACGAGATATAGAAGGTCTTAGTTTACACATGAGTGGTTATTGTAATGTAAGAGAGACTGTAAAATATTTATGCAATGTAATTAGTATTGGGATATTAGCTTGCCTTAAATATGGATGTTCTGAGTAAGAAATAACGCATATATGATATCAGATTCTTTAAGAGTGACGTCTTGTAGTTATTAAGAGGTGATGGAGTACTTCCGTAAGCTAGAAAAGACATGCCATACCAAAGAATAATTAGAAGTAGGTAATTACATTTGGCCCATCATGGAGTATATTTCCGAGAAGTGCTGAAGTGTTAACCTTGAAAAACCATCTATATCTCAACAAAAGTTCATAACAAAATGAAACCATCAAAATAAGTCAATATATCACTTTGTGTGAGAAACTTAATTATGTTACCTCCTTGATTTTATCAAATACCATGGTGTTTTTTCGTCCCTCCATGACAATATTTTCAGGCTAATGGATCTGTACTTAGGTAAGGATTACAATACTTTCATGGATTCCTTTTATAGTTCTGTTAGGCTCACTCAAGAGCTATATAAGAATGCCTCTAATTGATAGATGCACATACACGCTGAAGGTCAATACAAAACACCTTTACTTTTAACGTGACAATATGGTATTTAAGAGTAGAGAAAACACTTTCATCATGTGCTGGCAACATGTCACAACATGAAAAAACAGGACTGATATGGTTATGGAAAAATTACACTGGAGAGGCCAATGTCCATGAGGCCGCGTATAAACTATATGGTAGCTATGGATCTCTCAACCAAATAATCAATTATCATTCTATTACAAGGGCATAGAAAATAGTTTTATACCTATTGTAATATGGTACTTTAAATGCTTTCCGTCTCTACTATATGATCATCAGAGATCGTAAAAGACTTACCCTTCAAGAGTTTCATAAACTGATTTGTGATACTTTTATTTACCCTGGCGAACACCAGACGTGTGATATTGGCCAAATGATTCCCTAGGCTCCTTCTGTGCCTGTGGTAAAAAAAACTTGGAGGTCTTCCTCCTCTTACTGCAACACAACCAGATCCTTTAAAACCTTCTGGTCCTCCTGTAACACCCTCACCTGAAGAGAAAGCTAATGCTAACCCTACATTTTAAATCTTCCACAAGACTGTTCACGATCCTCAAGCTTGATTTAGACCTGGAACCACGGGGAAGTAAGTATATGGAGAATCAGATATCAACGCCCGTGTCATATGTGCTTTATCAATAAAAATCAT
>NC_090741.1:26275592-26288092 GCF_036898095.1 Palaemon carinicauda | reverse complement strand
CTAGTATTGATAAGGAAATAAGAAATCACCATGATATAAAAAACGGACTGGTAGACAAAAAGGATATATATATATATATATATATATATATATATATATATATATATATATATATATATATATATATATATATATATATATATTAAAATTCGCTTATATTTAAAGGAGGAATTGATGGAATTTGTTTACAAGACAAAAAGTTTCAATGACAAATTCTAAATTAAAAAATGGCCGTTCAGAGTGCATACACTTCATCTATAATGAGTAGATGCAAAGAGGCTAGAAATTATACAATGTGAATAACCTTTTGGCTATGTCACAAATGGAAGAACAGAGACATATGTAAATCTGGTAAGAATGGGTGAGGGAGTTTTACCTACAAAATCTGATTTCCAAATAACACTTATAGTAAACTTTCAAACGCAATTTATAAAGTACCTACAAAAGAAAAATATATTCACAATTTGAATAGTCAGATGATTTATTATTAGCATTATTATTATTATTATTATTATTATTATTATTATTATCATTATTATTATTTTTATTATTATTATTATTAATATTATTATTATTATTATTATTATTATTATCATTATTATTATTATTATTATTATTATTATTATTGAACAATAGTTTGATTTTGGAGTGTCCTCCTAGATGAACTGCTTACCATAACGAAAGAGTCTCTTTCTACCCTCACTAAGTGGAAAATAGCCACTGAACAATTATTGTGCATTAGTTAACCACTTAAGTGAAGAAGAATTCTTTGGTTATCTAGTGTTGTCAGGTGTGTGAGGAAAGAGGAACATTAAAAAGATTAGGCTAGACTACTCTCTCACGGTAGTAACTTTATATGCTTCCCCTTTATTGTCATGTTATAATTTCCGAAGATTTCTAATTATATTAATAATATCTATTACCACACTCTTCATTATAATTATGGAACTACGTAATTTCCCTTTTTTTCCTCTAAGGACAATACCGGAAAACAAGAGGATGGTGATGAAATTAAAGGTAATCACTACTTTAAGAGTGTTTTTTTTATTTATTTATTTATTTACTAAGAAATTGTATCATCCTAACATTAGGGTTAGATTTGTGACGGTGAACCCTTAGGTTGTAACTAAGACGTGAGGTGAATACTACTAACTTTATAGCAATAGATAACGTGTTCATATACAACAGGTTCAGGATAGGAAGGTAAAAAAAAAAAGAAAAAAATTATATAAAGAAAGAATAAAATAAGTTCTGTTAAATGGGAGGTGTAGAGTGAGATATGCAATAGAAATGGAAATACCGTTACAGTGTATGAGCGTATGTGAAACATCTGCAGTACATGGCTCCCACCCCCAAAAAGAGACCTGCATGTAAAATGGGGCTCCTGGCTCTTGAGAGATGCACCGCTGTAGGTGATTCATCTTGCAGTAGATACACAGGTTTTTATGCAATCAAGGGTGATCCACTCTTCTTTGACACGAATGTGGATTAAAGGAGCCTTTGGATTGGAATAGATCATTAGGAAAGGGCCTGTGTAAAGGGGGCTTTAGCGGTATCTTGGAAGTGTCATTGTACATGAAAAAATATGCGTGACAGAGAATAAATCTGTTGGAAGCTTGTAAATCTATTGGTATGGAATAAATTTTCTCACATTGTGAGAAGGTGCCGGATATTGTCGGAGATGGTTGTAGACAGAAAGAATTCAGCAGGGACGACCAACGGGTTGCCATACATCATTTTTGCTGCCAAGACATTCAGGGCGTCTTAGGAATGGTCCTTAGGCCAAGAGGACATTGAGAGATTGTGTAAACCACCTAGAGTTTTCGCAGCTGGATATCAAAGCTGCATTGAGTGTGCGATGAAAACGATAAATAGTTCCTTTGGCAGTAGAATTGCAGGCGGTTGTCTGTACATGTGGCGGACATTGCAGTTTCGAAGAAAATGGTTTCAGGACAACGAACTGTCAATGATGATAAACAGGTAATGATGTCCTTGTGATGTGGGTTGGGGACCTACTACATTAACACCAATGTGGGCAAAACGACGTTTAGGTTGAGGAGAGGGCTGTCTCTTGAATCTGTGTGTCCTTGTACTTTTGAGGTTTGGCATGAAGTATACCTATCAGTGTATGGGAGAAGGTATATAAGGTCATGGTTTACCAGGACTGACGTCACAGATGAGGGTGGCAATGGAGTCCTCGAGGGCAATGTCTTCCCAGTGAAGGAAAGTGCAAGGTATCCTACATTCTCGATACTTTGAATCTTTTTGTTGGGCTTCTGCAAAGGCTTTGCAATCCAATCGCAGATGAATGACTGGCAATTTGTTTTTTGACAAAGCATTGGCAACAGGATATATTTTCCGAGTTATGTTTCGAAGGGTGCAATTGTATTCAGCCACGGTGGAGAGATGTTGGCGTTGACAGGGCTGACCAAGCATCGGACTGTTGAGAGAAGACATTCAGCAGAGGCATGTGGTTCGTACATTTGAGAAAAGGCGTACGTTCTTAGGAGTAGTGAAAGGGAAGGATAGCCAAATGAACTGTCTGTAAATCACGGTTGCAAGTAGAGTACCCGGATTCTACTTTGGACAGTGGGTAGTCAAGTCGTTGACTACCTACTCAACTTCTGCACCAATAGCGGTGTCACTGGCATCGGTAAGGAGAAGGAGAGGGGCATGTTGTGCGGGAATAGTTAGATCAGTAGCAGTTAATAGGGTATTCTTCGCATTTCCGAAAACCACTTGTTGAAAGAAGCCAAACTTCAGGTCTTTAAAGGTGTCCTTGAGAGAGGCATAGAGGGACCAAAACTGCAGCGATGGCTGGCAGGAAACCGTGATAATAGTCGATCATAGCCAAGAATTCTTGCAGTACTTTGACGGTCAAGGGCATGGGGAATCTCTGAACAATTTCTACCTACTCAGGGATGGTTTGGACTCCTCCAGGAGTGATTCGGTGCTCTAGGACCGATATTACGTTGGCACCGAAGGTACACTTGTCGTACAAGGCATTTTTGTTGTAGGTTGTCGAGCACGATGCGTAGATGATGGATGTGTTCCTCTTTAGGAAAAAAAAAAAAAAAAACACCAGTATGTCATCCACGTAACATGCACAGAAAGGGAGCCATTGAAAACTGGCCCTTGCATTATAAGGGTCAAAACAGAAATAATGTAGAGTGTGTGTAACTCAGGGGGTGGTGTTGAGAGTCTTGGGGATGTCTTCTGGATTCATGGGCACCTAATGATACTTTTTCAGGAGTTTGAGTGTATGAAACATTTTTGTGTAAGTAGGAGCTCACATTGACGAGGTATGGTAGGTGGTAGCGATATGGTTTTGTGTGCATGTTCAGGCGATTGTAATCACCCATCTTTCTTCAGGATGATGTGTATGTGGGATAACCATGGGCGTGAGGCTTTTTGATAAAGTTTAATTTCTTCTATTTCGGTGAACATTTGTTTACCGGCTACAAAAAAATCTGGTACCAGATGCCTGAATCTGGCGAACACTGGGGCTCCGTCGTCTCGATATGGTGATAAATACCATGTTTGCCGTGAACCATGGTCATTTGTTGAAGCTCCCGATGGAGAACCTCCGGGTAAAACGTGAGGAGGTGCACTTAGGCATTCGTGGAGGAGCTGATGTGGAGATTGAGGTAGGAGGTGGTGGATTGAAGAGATGTCAACGAGTAAGATTTTGCATTGACGAACCATTTGTGAGCCACATCAATGAAGAGGGGGAAATATGAGAGGAAATCCACACCGAGTGTTGGCAATGTGATTTCAGCAACGAGAGACTTCCAATGATATTTGGTGTTTCCAAAAGATAATGCAAGGTTTTTGTAACCGTGGTTGGGTATCACAGGTCCGCTAGCTTATATCAGGTGGAAGTAAGGAAACTTATACAGACTACATCCTGTCCTGGAGAGTGGCTTTGGTAGAAGAGAATGGCAACCACTCGTGTCTACCCAAAATCTCACGCCCGTACTTCTATCATGTAAAAAGAAAAAATTGATGACAAGGGGGGCCACCACCACAAGCGATGGCCTACTTACACGTTTTCTTGCCACTGACAACCATTGGCACATTTCTTCACAACAGCCCCATATTGTGAGTGGTAGTAGCATAACTGCATCCAATGGCCGTCAGTAAGTTGCTGTAGAGATCATTGGTTGGGGAGTGAGCACATGGTGGGAGGTGGGCGGCTCTGCCTCTACCCCTCCATGTCAGGGGGAAGGTGTCTTTGTCCTACCGCATTCAAATCAGCATCTTCTGATATTTAATAGTTGTCCTCTTCACCAAGAGTGGCAGTGGTGATGGATGTCTTGAAGGTGGTGAAGTGGCTGTCCATATCCATATGGGCATTGAATTTGTTCATCAGGTCCTTCATGGGCAAAATATTGACATCGGATATGGCAATGTGTACAGGTTCATGTAAATATCGTACCCAAAAGGACATGAAGTAGGTTCACCTCATGAGGAGAGCCATCTGCGACAGGTTGCAGGCATGTGATACTTGTTATTTCCTTGAGGGCGAGTGAAGCATTTTTTCTCCTAATAGTTATTGAGAGAGCTGAAAAAGGTTGGCTACACGGGCGTCTGTCGATTGCGAGTACTGCTCCAGGAAGTATGTTTTGAGGGTGTCACATGCTATTGTGGTGTCCCTTGCTTGCAAAGCCTATCAGAGATTTCTGGTATAACATAGGCTACCTTGGTGCTTGAGCGAGTAGCTCACTTCATGCGAAAATGGACTATGGACTCTGAAACCTCTTTTACTGGTAAAGTGTGGTAGTTTCATGGTAGTGGTGTTGATAGGAGAGTCAGGGTCAGAAGGCGGCATTATCAAGCAGGAAGACACAGCAGTGAGGGGGAAGACGGAAGGTAGCTGGTCACTTCTATGGTCACCAATGTAAGAGTGAACTATTAGGTTGTAACTGCGAGGGGAGGTCAATACAACTACCTTTATTTCAACGGATAGCAAGTTTTTATACAGGAGGTTCGGGACAAGACAATCACAAAAAAAAATCAAAATAATTCATGAACAGACAGGCTTAAACAGGTTCTTTTAAAAGTGAGGTGCAGAGGAGGTTATACAATATAAGAAAAATACTATTACATTGTAAAAGCGAGAGTGAAACACTTGCAGTACAGAAAGGTATTACAATTTATTTTCTTTTTGCGTTATAATGCACTATGTCTTCTTTCTTTTAATGTTTTGCTCATCAATAATATTTTTTTTGTTTGCTTTGCTAGGAGGGAGTGGGATTTACTATGTTTCTCCCAAAGGTTACACAATTTAATTATCAACAGAGGAATTTTTAAGGTCTCTGAACACATTTCTAGCATGTTCTTTAACCAAATTTTTATTTTGTTAGTTCTTGAATATTTTTAATGAAATATTTCCATTTTTTTTTATCTCCAATTTTGATTAAGGTTAGCATTGGTTCACAGTTCCCTAAATAAATGATAACATACTAATGTATAGCCTTACTGCTTTTTTATTCAGTTCTTTCATATATCAATGAAATATTTTGAACGAAGATGACAAACGAATGTGAACAATGAAGGTACTTTGGTTTCTAAATTATTTGCATGATTCATGCACTAGGTTTAGATATGAGATCAGAAATAAAGTATATATTTCCAGTAATAAAAGAAGGCTACTCCCAAGCGGAATGAAGTGCCAAAAGAACTCCAAACATTGTCTTTTTTATTTATTTATTTTTTTACAACATTTTTAGAAAAACCGTTAGTGGGTTTCGACTTTTCCAGTTATGCCGATATGAATTATTCAAATGAAAATGTTCTACATAACCTTTTACATTTTTAAAGAAGATTTTATTGGAATTTAAAATAACCAACCATTTCTATTTATTTCTCAATTAGCGAGTTTGTCCAAATAGATAATTTTAATATTTCAATGTTTTAAATATTTACTATTATTATTATCATTATTATTATTATTATTATTATTATTATTATTATTATTATTATTATCATTATTATTATTATTGTGTGGTGCAAAAGGCAAACCCCATAACCTTGAATCTTACTTTTAAGAAATTGTTTCTGCAACACAAAAATTTTACTTTCTTAATATTACGATTGGATTCTTGCATAGAAGGATATATAAAACTAAACCTAATCTTAAAAATATATTACTTAAAGAGCTTGATTTTGCAAGTAAATGAATATAAAAAAGAAAAAAATAGTTAGCGCTTTAGTCACCAGCTGTCACGGGATTCAGGGTGATAGACCTGCATTGGGGCAGATGTATACCAGCCCCGGATGGGTAAAGACGCATTTCAGTCCAGTTTTTCTGCGTCCTTCTTTTCTGAACTTTCTAGGGGTCGAAGTCAATCTTAGAAAACCTAAATAGTGTAAGTTTACGATGAGAAGAGTTTTCTTTGTAACATTGTATTGTGAAATAGTCTTGATACTTCTGTAGTTTAACATTGTTGGAAAGTGTCGGTGGATGGTGTGTCTACTACGTGTGTAACAGTAGGTTAGGCTAAGATGTTACCTAATGCCTCTCAGTTTATTTTTCTTTGAATGCTAATTTTGTTTTGTTTTATTTCTTTCCAGTTTTCTTCAATTATGGCTGGTAGGTAAGTTGCATTGCGGATGAACGACATCTAATCACTACTAAAGGAGTTAGAGAGTGATGCTGAAGACAATTATAAAGTGGCCGAAATTTTTTAGGACAGCGAGAGGGAGCTTGTCGTCACTCAGTTGGAGAGACATGTGGGGGAGAAAAATGAAGAAACAGAAGTTCCTGAAATTATCTCCATGGGAGATGGAGACAACGAGTGGGATGAGAAGGTTATTAGTGAACCTTAGCCCCTTATGACTACGAGTAACATGACAAAAACATCTTCCCAAACCTTAACCTCATCCGCAGGAGCACCTGTATCTGATTGGCTCACCCCGGATCAGGAAAGGAGTTGGAAGAAGTGTTGGGTTGTTGAACCTCATCCAGCCAGGGAGAGCTCAATTCTGTGTATTGACGCAAAATTAGTTCACTGCCGTCACGATACTCGCGGGCATAAGGACCCAAACCCCACTTTCCCATATATGTTTACACCTCTACCATATTGGGTGGTGAGAAGTGTATCCAACATTTACTTGCTCTTTTTTTTTTAGATAAAGTGGTGGCAGAGACTGCCTTGTGTTACAATGATCACCTTGAACTTTTGAGGGGCAGATACCATAATAGGAGCAAAGTTACCATTAGGGACTTGGACCTAAAGGAGATTAAGATTTTTACTGGAATTTTGATAATGTCAGTAATCTAGTCGGACACCCTTATTACCACATGTGACATGGACCCCACAGAGGGTAATCCTTTGAATGTGTGTACAATGAATGAGCGTTATTTTGCCCAGTTGGTGAGAATTCTACACTTATACGATATGCCCACCTATGCAGAGAGGTCAAGATTGGATTTTCTCACTACAGTGGGAAGCTTTCAGCCACGTGGTGGCTAATTATCAAGGGAATTACTCCCCAGGATCTCACCACTTAGGGTGTACATTCACAATAAGCCAGTGATGTAAGTTCATAGTTGTTCATTTTGTTTTCTGTTCATGTGAGTGTTTCTTCGTATCTATATCTATATATTACTATGTGTGATATTCATATCTCTAATAATTGGTCCTTTTTATCAATCATTATTTTTTTAACTGGATTTAATTTTGCTTTCTTAGACACCAAATGTGTAATTCCTATCCTTTTATTTTTATTGAATACGAATTCTAGTCCCTCTTTTCATAGGTATGGTATGTGTTTGTGTGCGATGTAAATATGCATTAATTGTGTAACACCATAGCTAACTTTAGGAAGGACGCAGTCATGGTGCCAAGAGAATCGACTCCTGGAGAAGTTTTGACGTCTGACTTTGTGGAGCTTTTTGAATGAAGGGGCTGCACTGTCATGACTGATAATTTCTTCACAACACTCCTGGTCACCTTGTCACCCCCCCCCCCCCCCATTGATGGCATAGGTATGCATCTGTGTGTCACCATTCACCGAGAACCTTATATTACAAGGGAACATTAGGAGATCGTGATACCCCTAAAGGACTCGTTGGCCGTATTCCATTACGAAGATAATTTGACTCTGCAGTATCAGCAAGTCAAGGGGACGAAGAAGGCAATGCTGTTAAATTCCCTGTATCATGACCCCTCCGAACTGGAAAAACTGAAGACGGATATTCAGATATTCAAAACTTGACGAAAGGGAGTAAAGACACTCTCAAGAAGATATACGATATATAAACTGTGTCTGTAAGATACGATGATATTGAATATACTTAGGGTGAATTCTTATACTATTTTTATGAACATGCCCCTCTCCACGTCGATACTAGGCAAACGTTCATCCAGGAGATAGGCACAGATTGTATACACTTTCCTCGTAAGTCACTAGTTTTACACATTGTACAAGTTGTCGAAGCTTCTTTGTATGGTGTTTGGGAATGCGTTCAGGTTGGTTGAACGTGACACCTGAGCTACACCTTCTTTTGGCCACATCAACTTTCCCAAAATGATCAGACGTCAAAGCTGCCCTTACAAGGAGATCACAAGATAAACATTCCTTGTTTGCGATGATGGAGGCCTGTTTGCCTGCAGCATCAAAATATCCTCTCTCCAAACTTTTCTTGATGGTCATTGTAGGTAATTTATAAGATAAAACTTTTTGCACTAGTACAATTATTTTTATGTTCACAAACTGTATAATCTCAAGTTTTTATGTACGATACTGAAATTTTTTATTTGTATCGATTTTATTTAAAGCTTTTCAAGTTTTCGGGGTCATAATTACAATTATATAATATTGAAATGAAAATTACCTATTTACTACTTTTTTTACATGAATACATTATTCTTACTCCTTACAATGTGAATTTCAACCCATTTTTACATGAAACATTTTTTTGCATTTTTTCCGGATTTATTTCCTTATCACATTATCTATTTTACGTTTGAATGTTCATTATATGATTATGAAATAGTTTTTATACAGTCACTAAGTTACCATTTGAATTTCAAACGAAAACATATTCAGATAAGCAAATAACCGCTGAAAATGACATACCCTACCTCCATTTCAGCTGATTATTGATTTTGTCTGAGGCCATTTTGTTGACATAGCCGAAGAGTAAGCTTAATTATCAATATTCATTCTTTTTTGCCCTAAAAACTGTGATATATTGCTATATTTTCATACAAAAATACCGTTCTTATTGATAGCATGTCAAAAATAAATACCTTCAAATTTGACCTCTTAAAAAGCAGTAAATAACATCTTATTTTCAATGTTCTTACATATATCTATTGAACAATAATAGGACTTCCTTTTGTTTAGATTATACCCAGTAATTGATTCAGTTAGGTACACATATAAACTTGTGATATTGTAACTGCTTTTTAGCAAAAAAAAAAAAAAAGAAAAAAAAAAGAAAAAAAAGAAGAAAAAAAAAACGAACTTTTTTTTTCTCGTTTCAGATTATGACATCTGTAGGCCCCAACCCCCTTTCTGGCTATCAATGATTATGCCCTACTCTTCATAAGTGTCTTCCTAAATCTTTTTCTGTTGAAATGTAGAATTCTAATTTCTAAAATTTTTGTAGCATATTTTTTTTTATTATACTTATCCTTTTATTTTTTTGTAATAGACATCTAAAATTTGGATGAGTTTTATTTAACTTTTCATCTTTTTTCACCGGCCCTGGTATTTTACCTTCTATAAGAAAAAACAGTCACAGCTCTCTGGGTCAACAGAAGCATTGCAATGTATAATATGGAACATTTAATTGAATCATATGTATCCAGAATTATAATTTCTTGGAGAGCAAATATCGTCTCCAAGCATTTCAGTATAGCCAGTAGAGCCTTTCCAAATCCGTATTTGTGTCCGTTCCAGTTCAAATACCATAATCAAATTCCACTGCAGTAGGGAAAATGACTTCCCTCAATGAGTTACTATTATTACAACAACCCGAGTTGGAAAAGCAGGTGCTCCATCACGGAAAATAGCTTAACGATGAGAGGAAATAAAAGAAAATATTGAATAATATACCCCAGTGTTCTCTCTAGCAAGAACAGCTTAGCATAGTTAAAGAGTCCCGTTTAGGTTGGCCAGGGCACCAGCCACTCGTTGAGATACTACCACTAGAGAGATATGGGATTTTTTGACTGGACAGACAGTACTACGTTGAGTCCTTTTCTCTAATTACAGTTCATTTTCCCTTTGCCTATTCATTACATATTCTTCTCTCTCGTCATAGACCTGACAACATTGAGATTACCAAACAATTCTTCTTCACCCAAGGGCTTACTGCACTGCAATTCTTCAGTGGCCACTTTCCTCTTGTTAAGGGTAGAATAGATTCTCTAGCTATGGTCAGCAGCTCTTCTAGGAGAATTACACTCCAAAATTAAACCATTGTTCTCTAGTCCTGTGTAGTGCCATAGCCTCTGTCCCATGGTCTTCCACTGTCTTTGGTTAGAGTTCTCTTGCTTGAGGTACACTCGAGCTTTATGTTCTCTCTTGTTTAGTTAAAGTTTTTATAGTTCTTTCTTAGTTTTCTTTCCTCACTGGGTTATTTTCCATCTTGGAGCCTCAGGGCTTATAGCATCCTGCTTTTCCAACTAGGGTTTTAGCTTAGCAAGTGACAATAATAATAATACGGTTAAAAATTTAAAAGTAGCTATTGAACAATTATAGCGCAGTCGTTAACCTCTTGAGTGAATTATTTTTTTGGTTATTTTAGTGTTGTCAAGTGTTTGAGGAAAGAAAAGAATGTGTGAAGAACAAACCCAATCATTCAGATTATTCAAAGGCAAAGCTGTAACCGGAGAGGGATTCAGAGTAGTACTTTCGGCCCAGTTAAAGGACCCCAATTAGCACAAGAACAAAGGGCAAAGGAGGTAGTAGAAAAAAACAGAATACTTACACATGACAAATTTACCGCACATTAATCTGAATTAGATAAAAGTTCAAGCTCAGATAAACAATATTTTACTCACTCGTAAGTAATAAGAAAACTAACCAAACTGCTATATAGATAAATCCAAGATTCAAAATTACCAATTTCTGCTGCAGTCATAATAATAATAATAATAATAATAATTGGTTAGGACATTCGTCACCGTCCTAACCTACCTAACAACAAAATAAAAGACAAGAAATCTTCCGTTATAATGAGAGCCCTTCTCTCTCTCTCTCTCTCTCTCTCTCTCTCTCTCTCTCTCTCTCTCTCTCTCTCTCTCTCTCTCTCGCGTGCGCGTCCACTGAAGGAGTTGCCAAACGAGAAGAAAAATGAAAATGAAATTTGATTCTCCACATTATTATTATTATTATTATTATTATTATTATTGTTGTTATTATTATTATTTTAAGTACTAATAGTAGTAGTAGTAGTAGTAGTAGTAGTAGTAGTAGTTGTAATAGTAGTATGCATTTGTTTTTCTTACTTCTGAAATTGTCAATAAACTCATCTGTTTTACCAGTCCATGTAATTATGGTGGGACTATTACTATACCATATCATTTCCCTTGTAATTGAATTGAAAAGAGTTTCATTATTTGATTACGGCAACTATATTTTCTGTTTCTTGTTATTTTACTTATTATACCATTCCTTTTAAGGGTATATTGCATCTGGCATGCGTACATCATACTTTAATATGATTTCCATTAATACAATGTAACTTTAGTGAAAATATCAAACTATTATATTGTATTCTATCCAAGTATGATATAAGCAAATATGCGATGAAAATATGTTGATAAAACTTACTCTTATGGATGTAAATTTAACGTAAGTAAAAGCTAGTCACATGTATGGAAGTAAAACACATTATGTCACCAGCATTGTTCAAAAAACAGTTTTAAAACCATTATCATTCAAATCCCTTCAATTCAACGCCCCCTAATTGGGAATGCTGGCTTAATTTACATGAATAAACATTGACATATCCCCATTGCACAAGGTCCGTAGAGAAGAGGGGGGGAGGTGTAACCAGCATTCTAGAAGTGTCTCTTTTTTTTTATACTTTCCTTTTCCACTTATAAAACCTAGAGTCGTATTTCATTAAATAGACCTTTTTAATCCAAAGAGATGTCTTCTGGTTGGAAGAACAATGAAGTGTATATAATTCTCCTTATGTGTAATTGCTTCCATGTAAATTTGCAAAACTTTGAAAAAATATTTATTCCATAATTTTTTATTTTTAGAAATTTTTCCTGACATAATTTTTTAATTTGTCTCCTAAAATTTGTTCATGTTATGATTTCATATTTATGGTTTCAGCATACTATGAAGGATGGATTCCGCTAATGTGCACAAAGCCAGTCCGAAGGTAATAAGGTAAATATGTCCCGCTTTAAAGAAAAGCGCAACCAAAGTCAGGTTCATCAGCTCCCACCATGACGCATATCCTTCATTTGGTAAGCATTAGCCTATAGAAGGAGTTTTTTTATTTTTTATTTTTGTATAATGCTGTA
>NC_090741.1:26270592-26273092 GCF_036898095.1 Palaemon carinicauda | reverse complement strand
GTAGATTGGTATCTATATAACTAGTGCTGATATCACAGATGAGGGTGGAATTGGAGTCACCGATAGCAATTTCTTCCCACTGAAGAGAATTGCAGGATGTACTGGAGGTTTGGTGTTCTGAGTCCTTTTGGTTGTTTTCTGCCAAGGGCTTGCAACAGTGTGCTTCTGAATAGAGTATCGGCAATGCTATTTAGTGTACCATGGATATGTTGAATGGTATAGCTGTATTCAGAAATGGTAGAAAGAAACCAGCTTTGATGGCAGGACTAGGCTTCAGACTGTCAAGTGAATGCGTGCACAAAGGGCATGTTGTCCGTGTAAATGACAAAATACGTACCCTCTAAGGAGAGGAGAAGTGAAGGACACCTAAATGCTCCACCAATAGTGTGTGGGCGAAAGCAGAGTAACTAACTGAATTGCGCCATGGAAATTATTCTGCTGAACATGGCCAATTAGTAGTGCAAATCATTGATTGAATGGTCAAGTACTGTCCCTTCAGATATTGTCATTGGCATTGATGAGGAGTAGGAGGTGTACAATTGACAGGGAGAAGGTGAGAGCATTAGCAGTTGAGAGTGCTTCCTTTGCATTGACGAAGCCTGCCTTCTATAGGGGTCCCCACTTTAGGCCTTTTGGTTTGTCCTTGAAGGAGTTGTAGAGGGCTAAGTGTGGCAGCAATGGTGGGAAGATCCGGTGAAAATAGTTTGGCATGACCTAAATCCTGCATTACATTGTGTGGCGAGGGTTTGGGGAATTTCTGAACTGATGATACCTTTTCAGGGACCGGGTGAACGCTCTCAGGAGTGGTATGATGACCTCAGAGGATAACTTCATTGGCAACAAAGATACATTTGCCGTACCCGATTACAAGTGACAGGAGTGGAGGAGGAATTAATACAAAGACAGACCGCAGACAAATAAATTTATTGAGGGAACACAGGTATTTATTAACACCTTCGATTATGGGTGACAATTGAATATGTATATTCAACTTTTTTTGTCAATAAGGTTTAGAGCGGCATAAAAATAGACAACACGTTGCTGGATTGATAAAGCAGTTGAAACTAGTATGCTGCTTTCAACAGATTTTTTAATTGAAGCTAGATGCTTGTTGCAACATAGAAGGACATTTACGTATGGACGACTTTATTTGCATGTGTTTGCTACATGTGCATTACATTTTTTTTCATTCATGTATTCGGGTCCCTACAGGGAAATAACTAATATTTTTTAAAGAAAATATATATATATATATATATATATATATATATATATATATATATATATATATATATATATATATATTTACTAAGCACAATTATGAAATATACAAAAAAAATCCTTTTGATTTTTTTCTTATCCAATTGGTATAGATTACCAGTAATTTTTTTTTAAGTAGTATTGTCTATGGAGATATTTGATAAATGATCAGTAAATAATAAATATTAATTTCCTTCACAAGAGAAGGGCTATAATTGACTAGTAGAGTATAGGAAGATCTTTTTATATCTTCCCGAAGCACTCACTTCACTGCCATATTTAATGCTTTTCAGCGCAATACCGATTATCTAACTACCCAATAACACGGTTCTCTAGAATCATGTACTGTTTAGTCTTCGATCTTAATCCATTGAAATATAATCATCCTCTGCAATACGTTTTATTTGTTTTTACGGGAAACAAAATTGAAAAATGACCATCAAATCTGATTTAACATTTTTACCTAAAAGAGAATTAATAGGAGTGTTCTTTTTCACCAGGAGAGATTCCAGAAATGGAGAGGAAATTGTATATAATGTTTACCATTTACTAGGGAGAGTTGTAAGACGCCACTATGGTATAAAGTATCTATTTTAGGCCTCAACACAAACTCCAGCGTCAGCATCAATGATTCCCATACTATTAACCATTCTCCAACTACGCCTTCTTTCTCTTCCAAATCTAACATTTTTTTCCCTGATATTTTTTCACGTTATTCCTATTGCCAAGTGTGATAGCCAGGATAATTATCAATCTCATATGCTCTAGTTGCAGGAAGTTTTGATTCATCTCGATATGCATTTCCTGTAACTTACATATAAAAAAGATTATTTGTTGAAGATATAACCTTTATTTATCCCATACTATTCAAGATAATCTTCATTAGATGTATGAACTAATTATTAATACATCTCTCTCTCTCTCTCTCTCTCTCTCTCTCTCTCTCTCTCTCTCTCTCTCTCTCTCTCTCTCTCTCTCTCATCATTAACCCTATCTCTGACATTTCATGAAGTTCGAGATTAGCATGATGGGAGGAAATTGTTTCAAGATTTTTTCAATAATCCTTGGCGTATCGTCTTTCCGTTTCTGAGGACATTTAGTGCTACTTTTTAATCTCTCTCTCTCTCTCTCTCTCTCTCTCTCTCTCTCTCTCTCTCTCTCTCTCTCTCTCTCTCTCTCTCTCTCTAAGAACTGAGTTATAAATTCACTAGATTTCACTCGGAAGAGTGTTAGGAACAGT
>NC_090741.1:26255592-26265592 GCF_036898095.1 Palaemon carinicauda | reverse complement strand
TTTTGTTTTATCCCTTTTTAGATGTTTTGTCCATTAGGCCTTTTGTATGTTAGGCATTTTGTCCATTAGACATTATCTCTCTTAGGCATTTTGTCCTTGTTGAGGAATTAGGCATTTTGTCTTTAAGCATTCTGTCCCCAGGTATTATGTCATTAGGCATTCTGTCTGCTCAAGATTTAAAATACTTCTTCAGAATAGATTGATCAACAAAAATCCTGAAAGACTATCTTAATAAGGCAATTTTTTGTACAATTAAAGAAGACACAAACCTAATGTGTTTCTCCAAAGTAAATTCGCTGTCCAGAATCATACCTAAAATTTTAAAATTCATACAAAGTGAAAGAAAAATGATCAAAGCTGAGATCCGGATGTTGAGAAGCCACTGTTCTTGATCTACTTACAACCACACTTTGAGTTTTATTATGATTATATTTCATACCCCATCATTAGCACCATCCACTTATTTTAGCTAGATATCTATTAAGAGATTCTGCAACCAAAGATTTATATTCAGGATATGAAATTAATGCGAAGAGAGTAGCATCATCTGCATATGCAACAAGATTGTTTTCTAGGCCAAACCACATGTTATGTGTATAAAGAATGAAACGTAATGGTCCAAGAACACTACACCAATGAACAATAGATCTCACATTCCTATACTCACTATGGTGCCCATCAACAACTACTCTTTGTGATCTATTATTTGAAAATTCATTAATGATGCTAAGAAACGATCCACCCATTCCTAATTTTTGGAGTTTAAAAACAAGGGCTTCATGATTAACACAGTCAAAGGAAGCTCTAAAATCAAGGCCGATCATGTGAACTTCCTGACCACAATCAGGGGATTTCTGTGCATCATTGGAAATTGTGAGAAGGGCATCACATGCTCCAAGGTGTTTACGAAATCCAAATTACAAACTAGGGAACAGATGATTACCTTTAGCAAATCTATTAAGACGTTTAGCCAAAAGACATTCGAAAACTTTAGATAATATCGGAGTTATGGAAATATATATATATATATATATATATATATATATATATATATATATATATATATATATATATATATATATAAATATATATATATAAATTACGAAAGCTGACACGTGTTGAATATAAAATGTATTAAAGCTACGAAAGGAAGAGTGAAAAGACTTGATTAGAGTTAGTACTTTTATCTTTTCATTTTTCTTTTCGTGGATATATTACACACACACACACACACACACACACACACAAGCCCATATATATATATATATATATATATATATATATATATATATATATATATATATATATATATATATATGTATATATATATATATATATATATATATATATATATATATATATATATATATATATATATATATATATATATATATATATATAACGGATTTTGAGCGAAGCGAAAAATCTATTTTTGGGTGAGATGGCCATGTCGTCCTGATGGAAGTTCCTATAGGGTAACTTCCTAGGGTATATTACAACTACGGCGATATTCCCAGAGAATTTACCTTAAGGTACCCAGAATTCTAACTCCTGGAGCGAATATCCCTAATGAAAGGGATATCGCGACATATCAGAGGACGTATTCTTGACACGCCACATGGCAATCTGCACCCCAAACAGAGATAACACATCGAAGGGGTCAATTGGCAAGAAAACGAAAACGAGAAAGAAAAAGGGGGAGCCGCTCCCAAGGCTCCCTCTTCTCCCGTTTCGTAAGCGTGCCTGGCGCCAATCCTAGCGCCATCTGTATTCCTTGTAGCGATACACGAGGTGCTACAGATACTGTATGTAGGGAGGGGTCCTACAGCCCTTTCATAGAAAGGGAAGGGCGGGTCCATCAGGACGACATGGCCATCTCACCCAAAAATAGATTTTTCGCTTGGCTCAAAATCCGTTTTTTGGGCTCAAGCCATGTCGTCCTGATGGAAGTATACCAGAGCATTACTGTATCTGTGGATTCTCAGAACGTGCCGTACTCCCCGGAGGTAATTTTTCCCGGTCGACTAGACCTAGAGACCTAAGATGTTACCGTTATACATCTTTTCAACTAACCATAAATCATGTTAGAGCTTCCTGCCCCCTACAGGGAAGAGTCCTACTAGACTCTGGAAAAGTCTCGAAGAGTACATATACCTATGTATGAATACCAGGCAAGCCAATATAGTGGTCTCACCCTATATTAAGTAAAGCATAGTTTGTAAAGAACCACTGCGTCAATATGAAATATCGACCAGTTCTCCGCACAATACTTGTATTGGACAATGGTTTATATCCGCATAGGAGGAAACTTGTAAATCCGCCACCGTCCCCTTATGGGAAGGAGTCCTCCCGTTAAGGGAAAGCATAAACCAATGCAATATAGCTTGCATAAAGGAACAATCTATTAGAATTATCCCAGATAAAGTACATTGAATGAATGCTCAATTATACCAAAAAATTGACACAGGTGAAGGAGACGCAAGGTTCTCAGGAACAAGTTTATTGACAGACAATAAATCGACAGGTTAACAACAATATATATATATATATATATATATATATATATATATATATATATATATATATATATATATATATATATATATATATATATATATATATATATATATAGGAAGAGGATAACCAAAACTTTAAGCATAAGTATGATAGTAAACAGAACTTGTTTATCTGAAAGAAAAAACATTATTGCCACTTTTAAGATACCGAGGTATCAAAGTCATAAAAGTCTGTATTACCAATCAATCACATTAGCGTTAGAAACGCTCGGCACACATGTCTGCACTTATACTAGGTTCACCTTTGGAAATGGAACAGTCTACGTGGGCAACTCAGTGCCCTCACTTAGTTTGTAGTACAGTATGTAACTACACACTCACCCTGGAATTAATCGTCCCAATTAAAACCACTGTTCCTAGCAGAGTTAAACAGCAGGGTTAACGACGCGACCCACTGCTACCACAGATCTCTTTAGTTCCTCTACTGGCTTCGCATAGTAGCGAAAGAACATTCTGGAAGACTTCCACCCAGTGTATGAACGGAGATGTTCAAAATCCATACAATTAAAGAAATTTAAGGATGAGGCAACTTTCCTCGGATCGTGACCTGCGGGTGTACTGTCAGGATCCGCTCTGCGAATAAAATATGTGATTTTCGCTCTGAGTTGATTCAGAGATAAATTTGAGCCTGATGTTTCTCCCCTGAATAGTTGACCACCCTTGAAGTCTGAAGTTCTACGAAGATAGACCTTTAGGCATTCTACTGGACATAGAGATGCATCTTCTTTCAGAGGGCAGATTCTCCAGGGACCCCACCTGTTGGTGGGTAACTCATTCTTGGCAAGAAACGTAGGATCCGGAAACAGGTTCAGTTCTCCCCCATCCAGGAACTGAACACGACCTCCCTCTCTCGAGAGGGCTACAATCTCACTAACCCTGGCCCCGGATGCGAGTGCAAATAGGAAAATAACTTTTTGGGTCAAATCCTTTAACACACACTCCTCATTGCTCAACAGAGAAGCGAAATGAAGAACTTTGTCTAAAGACCATGAAATGGGCTTTGGAGGTGCTGAAGGTCTGAGCCTAGCGCAGACTTTCGGAACTTTATTAAAGATCTCGTTAGCGAGGTCGACCTGGAAGGCATATAGAATGGTTCTTGTCAAAGCAGACCTACACGCTGAAATCGTGTTAGCTGCCAACCCTTGACCATGGAGGTGGATGAAGAAAGATAAGCAGAAGTCTGTCGAGATCTCCTGCGGATTCTTCACCTTGACAAAGGCCACCCATTTTCTCCAAGATGACTCATATTGCCTTCTAGTAGATTTGCACTTATATTCCTCTAGGAAGTCTATGCTGGCTTTCGAAATCCCGAAACGCTTTCTCACCGCTAGGGAGAGAAAATCATGAGCTGCAGGGTCCGGGTTTTCTGTAATGAAGCGCAGACAGTCGACTTCTGGACTGGATCTGGTAGCGGTAGAAATTTCAACCGTAGTTCCAATGCCAGGGGGAACCACACGCTGTTCGGCCACTTGTGGGCCATTATTGCCGCTACCCCCCTTGAAGGATCTCAGTTTGTTGAGGACCCTCAACAGAAGGTTGTGAGGAGGGAACAGATAAATCCTGGACCATCTGTTCCAGTCGAGGGACATCGCGTCCACTGCTTCCGCTAAGGGGTCCTCGTACGGGGACACGTACAGGGGCAACTTCTTGTTGTCTTTCGTCGCAAAGAGGTCTATCTGCAGTTCTGGGACTTGATTCAGAATGAAGGAGAATGATCCTGCGTCTAAGGACCATTCTGACTCTATCGGTGTGAACCTGGATAGAGCGTCCGCTGTCACATTGCGGACTCCTTGAAGGTGAACTGCCGACAGGTACCACTTCTTCTTTTCCGCCAATCGGAAGATGGCCAACATCACCTGGTTGAGAGGTGGTGACCTCGATCCTTGTCGATTCAAGCATCTCACAACTACCTCACTGTCCATCACCAACCTTATGTGGATCGAGTGACGCGGGGAGGCTTTCTTTAAGGTAAGGAGCACTGCCATAGCTTCTAGAAAGTTTATGTGAAAGGTCTTGAATAGCTTGGACCAAGTCCCCTGGACTTTTTTCCGATGAGAGTGACCTCCCCATCCCTCCTTCGAGGCGTCTGAGTGAATCGTCACCGACGGGGGAGGTGGCTGAAGAAGAACCGACTTCTTTAGATGTCTGGCTTGGGACCAAGGCCTGAGAAGAGTACGTAGCCGAAACGGAACTGGTCTTCTCAGATCTCTTCGTGCGTTTGATGCATAACTTCTCCAAACTCCGGTTGCATCCTTTAGCTCTGCTCTTAGCACCGGGTCTGTCACCGAAGCAAACTGGAGAGAACCCAGTACCCTCTCCTGTTCGCGTCTTGATATCCTTTCGGAATCTAGAAGTCTCTTGACAGAACCCGCTATCTCCTTCCTTTTCTTCGCCGGGATGGAGAAACGGTGTGACATTAGGTCCCAGTGGATTCCCAGCCACTGGAACTTTTGAGATGGAGAAAGTCGAGACTTTTTTCTGTTGATCTTGAAGCCTAGATACTCTAGGAACTGGATCACTTGACTGGAAGCTTGCAAGCATTCTGTCTCGGATGCTGCCCACACCAGCCAGTCGTCCAGGTAGGCTACTACCTGAATTCCTTTTAGGCGTAATTGTTTGAGAGCTACGCTCGCAAGCTTCGTGAAGATCCTTGGGGCTATATTCAGCCCGAATGGCATGGCTCTGAAGGCGTATAGTCTTCGTTGTAGCTTGAACCCTAGGTAGGGGGAGAGTCGACGGTTGATTGGGACGTGCCAATAGGCGTCTGACAAGTCTATGGAGACGGAATATGCCCTCTTGGGCAGTAAGGTCCTTATGTGTTGCAGTGTTAGCATCTTCAACTTGCAATTCACTATGAACTTGTTGAGTGGCGACAAGTCCAGAATGACTCTGAGTTTTTCCGAGTCTTTCTTGGGAACACAAAACAGCCTCCCTTGGAATTTGATGGACTTCATCCTTCGGATCACTTTTTTCTCCAACAGTTCTTGGATGTACTCCTCCAGAACGGGGGTGGAGTGTTGGAAAAACCGAGGGCACGGGGGTGGAGTGCTGTACCAGCTCCAGCCCAGTCCGTTCTTGAGTAGGCTGTGGGCCCAGGGATCGAAGGTCCACCGATCCCGAAAATTCTGAAGTCTCCCTCCTACCGGCATCATCTCACTTGGACTGCCGTCCTGAGGTCTTGCCTCCCTGACCGCGACCACCCCTGAATCCCCTTCCCCTTGAGGGGCGCCTAGACAAGCCTCTGGCTGCTCCTCTAGGCTTTGCTCGAAAGGAAGTTGACTGCCCTTCGAACGTTGGGGTGAATGCCGTGGACTGTGTCGACACGGCCTGGGGTACCCACTGGAATGTGGTCGGGGTTTGTGCCACCATCTGGGGCACTGAAGGCAATGGCAATTGCAGTTGCTGTTGCTCTCTAAGTGGCTCGGCTGGCCGAGACGGCAGCCTAGTCCTCATAGTCTTCCTCTTTGGTTGAGGACCCTCATCCGGGGAAGACTTTCTTTTGATAGCCAGGCCCCACTTCTGGAGAAGGTTTCTATTCTCCGTGGCGGCCTTATCAACAAATTCTTTGACTAATTCGGTGGGGAAAAGGTCTTTGCCCAAAATGTTGGAGGAGATTAGTTTCCTTGGCTCGTGCCTCACCGTAGCCGATGTGAACACGAACTCCCTACAAGCTCTCCTCGCCCTGACGAAGCTATAAACATCCTTCGTTACTGTGGCCAGATGAGTCTTGGCCACTACCATGAACATTTCATGGACCTTGGGGTCACTTGCCATTGTCTCAAGAGTAGTCTGAAGAGACATTGAGGCAGCCAGTCTTTCTTTTGTCTCGAGCTCTCTCCGCAAAAGAAAGTCATATAGCTTAGGGAGGTCCTCGCCTAACTGACGTCCGGCAATATCAGCCTCCAACTTCCCAACTGAGAAGGTAAGATGGACGTCCTTCCAGTCTTTGGGGTCCATAGGCAGGGCCAGCGACAAGGGTTTACCCTCCTCCGGGGAGGGGCAAGGCTTGCCGGCCTCGACTGCTTTTAGTACAGCCGCAAACCCTTTCTGTAAAATGGGGAAGGCTCTAGCAAGAGAGGACACAAAGGAAGGGAGCTTCTTACTCAATGCAGCTACCTTTGAGTTCGTGAAGCCCCTCTCTTTCATCGAGGATGAAAGCAAAGCTTGAGCCTTAGCATGGTCCATCACTATGACCTCCTTCGGCTCTGTCTCCTCCTTTGAAGCTGGTTCCTTCCTCAACCGGACATAACAGTCCGGATATGACCCCTTGCTGGGCCAGAATTCCACCTCCTCTAGGGGAACTGAACCCAACTTATCCGAGATGACGATCTTTCCAGTCGTCATCGGCATGTGCTCAGCATACCTCCATGGGTTAGCGTCTGAGCACAAGGGAAGGTCTTTCACATTGAGCCTTTTCTGGGGCCCATGTGATGCTGCAAGCCTCTGCATCTGCAGTTCCATTGCAGCCGCCTTCTCCTGATTCTCCTTCTGCATTTGTTGGATCATTCCAACAATGGAGGAGAGGGCCTGTCCCAGCTCTACTGGGAGAGCGGACGATGTTGAGGAAATAGGCTCAGGGATCTGAACCGGAGTAGCCGACACCTCGTCGACTTCTTCCTCTACAATGTCTGGGGCTTGAACTTCATCCTAGGCTCCTGCCAGGAGGTCTTCTTCCAGACGCTCGGACACGTCAGACATCCTGTCGTCCAACTGGATGTCTTGCAAGGCGACCGCGACTTCAGCATCCACCTGGATCTGAACTTGGGGGATCTCCTCTTGAGGCTGGGGAATCACTGCATCAGCTGATGCCCTAGGGAAAAGGTAAGCCCTCATCTTCTCACTTGGAAGATAGGGTCCAGAGGTGTTCTTCTGGAAGCCCCTTACCCAGGTACGAAGCTTCTCCCTTGCTATATCCCTTGATTCCGCCGTCCTAGGGGAATCAAAGGCCTCAGTAATCAGGTTAGTGCACATGGTACATACCTGAGGGTCCCAATACTGAAGACAGCGCATGCTGCGTGCCTCCTACAAAACTCATGTCCGCAGAGGTTCTTACTGCGGACGTTGTAGAAAACACTTCCACACTTCAGATGGTCCTCCTGTAAAGAGAAGAAATTTCCATGAGTATCAAGTGAACTATGTATCACTGGATATGCACAGTTTAGCATAACAAATCAGAAAGGAAAGACACACACTTGTGTTTCCTTCACAACCAATTGTTGCAGCCTTCCAGATGATAAAATCTTTAGGTTAATCTCTCCTAGAGTAACCAATGAAAAGTTTCCAGAGGAAACAGGTGTAGCTCACACCTCAGGTATGATTTTAAAATACCGGATAATAGACAAGAAAGAACTCACTTTCCTATCTGTAAGGCAACAACAAAGGGCTGTGCAAGACAACACAAAAGTGTTAGAACACACAGTGCTGTACCAAAACTTATACTATAGTTTTCTTCCTACAGTATATGTTATACTGAAGAATACTGGTACAGTATAGAAGGTAATGTACCGGCAGGCAGGCACACACCATAACTAGCTTTAAAGTATACTACTTAACAGCTATAAGGCGGCAGAACGCTGGTTCAAATGCATGTGCCGGCCGGCAGTAACTGCCGGCCGGCAACAGCCAATGTCGGCCGGCAATGACTGCCGGCCGACAACTACACAAGGTAGTACCCGGCTGCCGGCCACTGCTCATAGCGACCGGCAGACAAGGGCTTGACAATAGCCGGCCGGCAAAGGTAAACAACCGATGCCGGCCAGCAGCAAAAGAACCAGAGGACTACGACTGCCCGAGCCTATGAGGCCGGTAGCCGGGTCGGGTACAGCACTAGAAGAAAACAGAATGGATGCCGGGATAAGAGCGTAAACTACCTCTAAGCCCGGCAATCCGAAAGAGTGCATATAAGGAAGGGGAGAATCTAATTCAGGCTTCCTGACCAATGCTGTTTGGCTCTACAGGCAGGCATGGAAGAGGGACCAAGGGAGGTCCGTGCAGCACTCAAAGCAGAAGACCCTTGCCGGCCGGCAGAGTCTGCCGGCCGGCAGGGGACTGAGTCAATTCCACATCCTAACCTATCCTAGGTCCAGATGTAGAATGACGTACAGTACTGTAATGACTAGGCCATTACGGAGATAAAGGGGGAAGGGACAAAAGAGGGTCCTACCAACCTTGCTTTAGTGAAGAATCACCCGCAGCCAAGAAAACTCATCTTAGCCTAAGGGAGATCCAAGGAGGGAGGCCAGCAATACTTGCCAACCCCCACTGAACCAAAGCAAGGAAGGTGTTGCTACTCCAAGGGAAAGGATCTTATCCTCCCACCGAGAACAGCAACAAGGACTAGTCTGCTAGATCACAAAAGAAGGAATCATCTCATACAGAAACCTTCGGCAGTGACCTAAGGAGGCTAAGCCTCCTATGTCTGTGTCAGGCCAGCGAGGGAGACTCTACCCCAAGCCAGACAAACACAGACTCAGACTAAAAAACTCTGATGTTCTGTCCCTCTCTGAAGCCAGACTTACTGGAACAGGGAGGTACAGTAACACCCCATTATAGTTATTTCGAAAGTTAATTCAGGTAAACCACTAGGGTTAAGCCCAAGGCTTAAACAGAGGGAAAGGGATTGCATACCTTCTCCGAAGTAAAGAAAGCAACCGGGGAGTATGAGAAAGTATACTAAGGCACCATAAGCAACTTAGCCTAGGCACCAAGAGAATCGATTACCTGAATCACCGAAAATCACTCGTATACTATCTTGGAAATATTCAACATAATCTTAAATGTATAAAAAACAGCCTAAAGCTTCGATAACATTTTAAAACACTCGGAAATCCAAAATCATGCAGGAAAGTACTAGGGCCAAACAACTAGGCTACATGGCCTAGCGTAGACCAGAGTTGGCGAATACTTCGCCAAAATAATACTAAAAGCACGAGAAGGGAAATCCTATGTAACGCTAAATAGCTAAAATTTATTAAAGCAAAACAACCGGGAATGTCGCTCTGGCTAACTAAAACTCATACCTAGCGAGCGACAGCGTCCATGACGCCTCCGGTAGGCAACGGCTCTTGTAACAAAGATTAATCCTATTAATCACTTTAAAATTTACCAAGAGCCTACATTTATACATAAAAGAAATGGTACTCAACTTATCAGAGGCCGACGAACTTGGAGAAGCCATGAAAAGATGAATAAATCCAAGATTTGCGAAAAACACAGGAAAAAACACCGAGTTGTTAAGCTACGCAAAAAGGAATACAGATGGCGCCAGGATTGGCGCCAGGCACGCTTACGAAACGGGAGAAGAGGGAGCCTTGGGAGCGGCTCCCCCTTTTTCTTTCTCGTTTTCGTTTTCTTGCCAATTGACCCCTTCGATGTGTTATCTCTGTTTGGGGTGCAGATTGCCATATGGCGTGTCAAGAATACGT
>NC_090741.1:26223092-26253092 GCF_036898095.1 Palaemon carinicauda | reverse complement strand
AAAAAGAGTCAGCTGCAAGGCATTTCATGAGGTTGCCAGGTATTTCTTCTCATCTTCAGGCTAGAAATGGGATTATATAAACGGGGTTGGCTTTATTTATACAGGTCAGGCAGGTAGTCGTCAATATGGGCACTGGTCGCTAATTGGTCCCTGTGAGTGAGTGGAAGCAGTACCAAATCTGCCAAATCTGGTACAGGGCAGCTCTCCTATTGGGTGAGGCGCTCACTGAGAACAGATCCGTCACAGTAGGGTTGCTGCTATACTCATAATTGTAGTTGTTTGGTGGGAGTTTGAGTAAACCTCAGCTGGGCTCCAAGTGTTGGGAGTTAATTGGTTGAGGTTTTCGTTCAATAGAGCTCGTTGTCAGGCAAACAGTTCTGCCGCTCAGCACCCAGGTCAATTAAATACCAAAATTTTTTCTGATTGGCTGAGGTGGTTGCCGCGAGAGTCTCAGTAACAGGCACGCTGTTGGGTTACTGATGGTCCTCATGCTCGTCAGTATTGGCGAGGGATTGGAGGGCGTTCCTATGACAGACGGGGAGGAGGAACATTTCTTGTCTATTGGTTAGTTATGTCTTTTCTTACTGTAAAAACAGTCAGCTCTGAAGAAAACATAGATAGGGCAAACTTCTTTTTTTGTACAGTATGTGCATTGCTTGCTGCATATGCCCTATGTGCCACCCCTCTCCAGTGAAGCTGACTTATGTGTGAAAGATAGCAACTTGTTCTATAGAATTGTAATGACAGTGGTTCACCGTAAAGGAGGACTCATGAATCTCCAGGAGGAAAGCTTTAAAACTACCGATGACAGGCCCTTGTATGAAGTCGTAAGCACTAGCTTGCAAGTGTCATTATGCTTGAAGATGTATGTTATAGTGTGTGTTGCTTTTCATATTGCTTGTAAGTCTGATGGCCGGCAATTCACAACATGCTGTAGGCGCTGGGGATGGAAAGAAGGTGGTGGACTTAAAAAAAATGTGCAGCGACTACCAACAAATTGCCATATACTATTTCAGATGCTGAAACATCCATGATGTCCTTGGGGTAGTCCTCAGTTCGAGGATGACCAGTAAAATATAGAAAACCAGCTATATTTGATGCAATGGTACATCAAAAATGCTTCAAGGGTACGATGTGTATGTTCCACCATTCCATTGGCTGCAGGGTTATAAATGGTTGTCTGATGTAGAGTGATGCCAAGTTGTCTTAATGATGTCTCTAATTGAGAGGTGAAATTATACCAATGCCTAAAGTAATATGATCTGAAATGCAGAATCTTGCTATCATTGTGATGTGGGTAGGGGCCGTCATATTATCATGCCTATAGGCAAAACAATGCTAGGGTTAATGGAAAAAGCCCACACCTAAATCTCTGTCGAAGTACTTTTGACATAAGATACAAGCACTGATTCCATCCTTGGCACTTTCAGAAATGCCATATCATATGAACTACAACTCCTGTAGATGTACAGTAGATTGGCGCAAGAGGTGTGAGAGGTCAGGGATCAGTTAAAACACTTGTCAGGGCATGTAGATTGGTATCTATACAACTAGTGCTGATATCACAGATGAGGATGGAAAGGAGTCACCGATAGCAATTTCTTCACGCTGAAGAGAATTGCAGGATGTACTGGAGGTTTGGTGTTCTGAGTCCTTTTGGTTGTTTTCTGCCAAGGGCTTGCAACAGTGTGCTTCTGAATAGAGTATCGGCAATGCTATTTAGTGTACCATGGATATGTTGAATGGTATAGCTGTATTCAGAAATGGTAGAAAGAAACCCGCTTTGATGGCAGGACTAGGCTTCAGACTGTCAAGTGAATGCGTGCACAAAGGGCATGTTGTCCGTGTAAATGACAAAATACGTACCCTCTAAGAAGAGGAGAAGTGAAGGACACCTAAATGCTCCACCAATAGTGTGTGGGCGAAAGCAAAGTAACTAACTGAATTGCGCCATAGAAATTATTCTACTGAACATGGCCAATCATTGATTGAATGGTCAAGTACTGTCCCTTCAGATATTGTCATTGGCATTGATGAGGAGTAGGAGGTGTACAATTGACAGGGAGAAGGTGAGAGCATTAGCAGTTGAGAGTGCTTCCTTTGCATTGACGAAGCCTGCCTTCTATAGGGGTCCCCACTTTAGGCATTTTGGTTTGTCCTTGAAGGAGTTGCAGAGGGCTGAGTGTGGCAGCAATGACGGGAAGATCCGGTGAAAATAGTTTGGCATGACCTAAATCCTGCATTACATTGTGTGTCGAGGGTTTGGGGAATTTCTGAACTGATGATACCTTTTTAGGGACCGGGTGAACGCTCTCAGGAGTGATATGATGACCTCAGATGATAACTTCATTGGCAACAAAGATACATTTGCCGTACCCAATTACAAGTGACAGGAGTGGAGGAGGAATTAATACAAAGACAGACCGAGGACAAATAAATCTATTTAGGGAGCACAGGTATTTATTAACACCTTCGATTATGGGTGACAATTACAAGTGACCAATTACAAGTGACCAAGTACCCAATTACAAGTGACAGGAGTGGAGGAGGAATTAATACAAAGACAGACCGAGGACAAATAAATTTATTTAGGGAGCACAGGTATTTATTAACACCTTCGATTATGGGTGACAATTGAATATGTATATTCAACTTTTTTTGTCAATAAGGTTTAGAGCGGCATAAAAATAGACAACACGTTGCTGGATTGATAAAGCAGTTGAAACTAGAACGCTGCTTTCAACAGATTTTTTAATTGGAGCTAGATGCTGGTTGCAACATAGAAAGACATTTACGTATGGACGACTTTATTTGCATGTGTGCTTGCTACATGTGCATTACATTTTTTTCATTCATGTATTCGGGTTCCTACAGGGAAATAACTCATATTTCTTAAAGAAATATATATATATATATATATATATATATATATATATATATATATATATATATATATATATATATGTATATATATATATATATATATATATATATATATATATATATATATATATATATATATATATATATATATATTTACTAAGCACAATTATGAAATATACAAAAAAAAATCCTTTTGATTTTTTTCTTATCCAATTGGTATAGATTACCAGTAAATTTTTTTTAAGTAGTATTGTCTATGGAGATATTTGATAAATGATCAGTAAATAATAAATATTAATTTCCTTCACAAGAGAAGGGCTATAATTGGCTAGTAGAGTATACGAAGATCTTTTTATATCTTCCCGAAGCACTCACTTCACTGCCATATTTAATGCTTTTCAGCGCAATACCGATTATCTAACTACCCAATAACACGGTTCTCTAGAATCATGTACTGTTTAGTCTTCGATCTTAATCCATTGAAATATAATCATCCTCTGCAATACGTTTTATTTGTTTTTACGGGAAACAAAATTGAAAAATGACCATCAAATCTGATTTAACATTTTTACCTAAAAGAGAATTAATAGGAGTGTTCTTTTTCACCAGGAGAGATTCCAGAAATGGAGAGGAAATTGTATATAATGTTTACCATTTACTAGGGAGAGTTGTAAGACGCCACTATGGTATAAAGTATCTATTTTAGGCCTCAACACAAACTCCAGCGTCATCATCAATGATTCCCATACTATTAACCATTCTCCAACTACGCCTTCTTTCTCTTCCAAATCTAACATTTTTTTCCCTGATATTTTTTCACGTTATTCCTATTGCCAATTGTGATAGCCAGGATAATTATCAATCTCATATGCTCTAGTTGCAGGAAGTTTTGATTCATCTCGATATGCATTTCCTGTAACTTACATATAAAAAAGATTATTTGTTGAAGATATAACCTTTATTTATCCCATACTATTCAAGATAATCTTCATTAGATGTATGAACCAATTATTAATACATCTCTCTCTCTCTCTCTCTCTCTCTCTCTCTCTCTCTCTCTCTCTCTCTCTCTCTCTCTCTCTCTCTCTCATCATTAACCCTATATCTGACATTTCATGAAGTTCGAGATTAGCATGATGGGAGGAAATTGTTTCAAGATTTTTTCAATAATCCTTGGCGTATCGTCTTTCCGTTTCTGAGGACATTTAGTGCTACTTTTTAATCTCTCTCTCTCCCTCTCTCTCTCTCTCTCTCTCTCTCTCTCTCTCTCTCTCTCTCTCTCTCTCTCTCTCTCATCATTAACCCTATCTCCGACATATCATGAAGTTCGAGATTAGCATGATGGGAGGAAATTGTTTTAAGATTTTTTCAATAATCCTTGGCGTATCGTCTTTCCGTTTCTGAGGACATTTAGTGCTACTTTTTAATCTCTTTCTCTCTCTCTCTCTCTCTCTCTCTCTCTCTCTCTCTCTCTCTCTCTCTCTCTCTCTCTCTCTCTCTCTCTCTCTCTCTTTCTAAGAACTGAGTTATAAATTCACTAGATTTCACTCGGAAGAGTGTTAGGAACAGTTGTTGAAATGGAAGAGCATTTGATATCAAATAGGTTGAAGTTATATCTGTTGTTGAAACTCCCTTTTTATGTTTATGTTTTTTCGAGGTTTCATAATCGGCTGGAGCCATACTATGTTGGGTGAAATGGTTACATCTAGTAACCTTCTACGATTTCTTTCTCGCTGCTTTGGAACCTGTATACTGTGTCATGTGTGAATAATGCAACTGAGGCAGCTGAAAACTGAAATATGTTTAGTGGGTGTTACATTTACTCATTTAATTATTTCCATCAACATCAAACAGACCAATAATTAGAAATTGTTGTACGAATTAATTATCATCAAAAGGTCGAGTTAAAAAGCGTTAAAATTATTCATCAAAGGGAAAATTTTATTTTCATTTTCATGATGGAATGAGTGATGAATTAGTCTTTTATGGCCCGAGTCTGGAATAGAAAATGAGGGCGATTTCCTACATTTAAAACTATTACTATTTTATGTTATTAGTTAATCCATCTAATTTTTTTCTTTTTTTCTTTTAACTAACATAACTACCATCTAGAAATCCCTACGTATTGAAAGTCAAAAGAGTTCTATTCAAATTAGATAGAAATATTTTCAATCGGTATATTCTATTGAGCAAAGTAAAGACTAAATACCGAGTCTAATAACTGAATTTGAATGATATTTTTTTTCAATGATGATATCATAGTGAAATCTAGAAATACATATATGAGTAAATAGAAATGCGTGACTTACTACATCAATTCTAAGATGTAAAACTAATTTAAAAGGAAATTTTAATCAAAATGTCATTATCGCTAAAAAAAAAAAGGGAAGAGTATTGTTATTTTGTACAATAAATCAACCACAAAAATGTATGAAATGCATCACTCGAGGAAAATAGAAGAAAGTTTCTCTTAAAATCCTAATTTGTGGTTTGAACAATCGAATAAGAATCATTCATTAAAGATTTAATGATTTTATAGATTGCTACTTACCATATATAGGAATAACAGCTTAGTCCTTAGACCCACCAATATTATTTGTTTTATCGCACAAATAGCCATGCTTGTTTTCAGTTAAACAAGAGGAAATATTTTAGCCTATACCTTTGAGAATAAACGATAAAATACATTAATTTTCCTCAATTTCTGCCACACCTTTTACAATGAGTATTGTTTGATATACTAGCAATATTTTTGCCATAATATTACCCTGCATGTTATTGCTTCTTCTCAAAATTTACTAGATATATTATCAAAATATGGTTTTAATACACTAATTTTCATGGTTATATCAACCATTATTTTTTCAAATTATATTTCAAATCATACGGAGACCAGTAATGAAAGTCTTCAATCTTTTAATTAAAAACCCCAGTCAGAGGCTTAGTTTTGTCACCTGCGTGTGTAATGAAGTCCCAGAGAATTCGATTTTCTCACCAGGATCTTGTGAATAACTGAACGGATTTACTTGACTTGGATATACCTTGAACTTATTCTAGTCGCCCTTGTTTTTATTATAACTCTGAGTGGGAGGACTTGTACATTCTAAAATGATTACTGATAAAGTAAACTTGCCTTTGCTATAAAGGTAGCCTTGCACGTTCTAGTCAAACCCATCAACAATATTGTGGAACAAATTGCTAAGTGTATTCAGGAATATGTTCCATGAGATTTTTATCATAAATGCTGGCATACTCTTCCCTCAATATACAAAGGTTGTGGTCATTTACTATTTGTTCAATCTTTGTATCAACGCTAACACAATTAATGTAGCAAAGGGAGCTGTAAACATGGAAGTCTCTAATCACTAGTAAGTCTTCTTTCTTATCTGTGGATCTATGCTTTGATTTTGCTTTGCAAATAGAGTTGAGTGTATATATTACAAATATTATTATTGTCATGTGTTTAAATGCCAAATGATTGAAATTCTCTGTGTAAAATATCTTAGAATCTTAAGTCTATTTTCAACAATACTACGGTAATATACAGTATACAGTGCTTGTAACGTTTAAACAGAGTTGTTTACTGTAATACAGAACAGGATTTGTTTATATCTCTTTATGAGAGAGAGGTCGGGATATTGTTCCCAGTAAAAGCTTTTAATGTACTTTGATATGTATAGGTAAATTTTTTTTCCCACTTTAGTATATATTACATTTAAAGTATAGTAAAGGTTAATATGTGAATAATTACATGTGGAAAAAATCTTTGGTTTACATTCATTACATAATTTCTTGCTAAAAACGCAATGCTATCGTATAATGATGTTTGACACACACACACACACACACACACACATACATATATATATATATATATATATATATATATATATATATATATATATATATATGTATATATATATATATATATATATATATATATATATATATATATATATGTGTGTGTGTGTGCGTGTGTGTACAGTATATATATATATATATATATATATATATATATATATATATATATATATATATATATATATATATATATATATATATATATATATATATATATATAAATAAATACATATATATATATATATATATATGTATTTTTATATATATATATATATATATATACATATATATATATATATATATATATATATCTATATGTATATATATAAATACATATATATGTGTATATATATATATATATATATATAAAATATATATATATATATATATATATATATATATATATATATATATACATATGTATAGTATATATATACATATATATATATATATATATATATGTGTGTATATATACATATATATTTATGTATATAGTGTATATACATATATATGCATATATATATATATATATATATATATATATATATATATATATATATATATATGTATATATATGTATGTATATATATACATATATATATATATATATATATATATATATATATATATATGTATATATATATATATATATATATATAAATATATATATATATATATATATATATATATATATATATATATATATATATATATATATATATATGTATGTATATATAGTATTTTATTTTTTGGTTATAATTATTTTTATTATTATTATTATTATTATTATTATTATTATTATTATTATTATTATTATTATTATTATTATTATTAGTAGTAGTAGTAGTAGTAGTAGTAGTAGTAGTAGTAGTAGTAGTAGTAGTATCATTATCAGTATTATTAATATTACTATTAATTTTATTACCTTTACTTGTTAACCTATAACCCTAACTGGAAAACAAGGATGCTATGAGCCAAAGGGATATATCAGGAACAAATATTCTATTGAGGAAAGGAAATGGAGAAATTAGTAAACTATAAGAGGAGTAATGAACAATTAAGATAAAATATTCTAAGAACAGTAACATTGAAATATATATTTCATATGAAGAGTATATTAACTTAAAAAAAACGGCGATGAGAAATAAGATAATATAGTGTGTTTTCTTGTATCCTCAAGCAAGAGAACTGTCACCCCAGACAGTGGGAGACCATGGCATAGAGGCCATGGCACTATTTAGGAATGTCCTTCTAGAAAAGTTCCTTACCATAGCTAAGGAGTCTCTTCTACCCTTACCAAGAGAAAAGTATCCACTGAACAATTACAGCGTAGTCGTTAACCCCTTGAGCGTAGAAGAATTGTTTGGTAATCTGAGTATTCTCATGTGTATGAGGACCTATTAAAATGTAGAAAAAAAAATAGTAAAATCTCTCTCTCTCTCTCTCTCTCTCTCTCTCTCTCTCTCTCTCTCTCTCTCTCTCTCTGTATATATATATATATATATATATATATATATATATATATATATATATATATATATATATATATATATATATATATATATATTGGGTGTATCTATATGTTTAATAATGAATAAATAAGCTATTGACCAATAAATAAGAAAGAGAAGACTATATGTGATTAACTTCGTGCATGCAACTTCCATTTAAATCCGATAGTTTTCAATGAGTTAGCATTATAACGGTTTATTCCTCTTGTCCTAAAATTATATAATAAACAATGTTTAATGTTTTCTATTTGTTTTCTATTTTATCAAATATCTGTTTAATGATGGCATGGCTATAGAACATTTTATGAATCTCTGAGACTAAAGAGTATACAGACCTGATTGCAGCAGATTTTGGATTAAAAAAAAAAAAAAAATTGTTTTCCTGCCAAGGGCAATCGTGGGTGGGAATTGTGTTGGCTTTTTAAACTTATTTTTCCATCGATTTGACACGCCCTATATAGTTTCTGAAACGGTGAAATTGCTAAGCAATATATATTCTGTTATATGTTTACATAAATCAAAGTGTATCTATCATGCTAACATATATGATTTCGATGTACTGATATTTTCTATATATTCAACAAGATTAGAAAATACAAAATTGAAAGGATCTACTATTTCATCATTCATTTTACATTGTACTGTATTGATATAAGAGATTTCCTAGAACACCCTGTAATCAGTTTTACTTGTATATACAGTAGACAACCGTTGTTAAGGAATATATTTCCCCCCTCACGATTTGTCTAAATCCAAACTTTTTCATGCTTCAAATAAGTTCTGTAGAATTTGCAACATATTGCAATGCTTGTCATATAAATAGCGCTCCCCTCCCTTGCTTTCACTGCGTCTCCAGACTTTATGGATTCCTATTTATTCTATGTCAGGAGGGTCCCGGTGTGCAAAACAATTTTCCACTCTCAACTACTGGAATGTAATTCCAGATATCATATTTTACCGGAATTCTTTTATGTTTTACACGATTTGGCTATCAACTTACATTAATATTTATTTTATAGCCCTAGCATCGATGGAAGAATAGCATATACAATGAAAAAATAACACTGCAATATTTCGGAATTCATCGCATTCAAGAAAAACTACTATTAGAAATCGTGAGATTACATCAAAGCCCTCAATACACTCCTATGTTTCTTATATTTTCTCTTGATGTAAAAAAAAGTTAAATTCCATTAATTTTGTTTTAAGAAATGTTCAACTCTCTCAATAACTTAATTTTTGATTAAGTAAGAATAATTTGCCATATCCGAACATTTGCCCCTAACAGCCATTCTTATTTCCTATAAATATATTCACCATATTATATGTATTTTACTCGATGAATAATAGAATAATATTTTTTTATGACTTTGTATATATTGTTTTCAAGTATATTGAAAACATAGGATGAAATAAATCAAAGGAAATTGGAAGAATAAAGTGAAATTATTATTAGCAGAAATATTTTCATCTTTTATTTGTCCATAAAAAAAATTTTAAAATATTGATTTAACTGAGACGTATATATGGTGGAGGAAATAAATATATGATATTTTAACGATGAAGTACGGCTATATCAGATCCTAGATATTTTCTTTTTTTATATCATAATGTGTTTTAAAATTCGACCATTAAGTAACATTGTAACTTTTTATTGCGGTATTGTGATAGCAATATTAAAGAATTATATTCTAAAGCATTTGAACTTTAAAGAATTTATTTGCTACGCAGTTTTGTATTCAAGGTTTAATATATAGAGTACTAGATATTAGATGAAAATATTCTAATTTACATCTAAAATCATATCAAATCACAAGTAAGCTTTAAAATATGAAATTTGACTTTGATGGTTAATGATGGTAGTGAAAATGATAATTCACAAATTAAGAGATAAATAAAAACATAATTGATTACAAAAGAGAGAGAGAGAGAGAGAGAGAGAGAGAGAGAGAGAGAGAGAGAGAGAGAGAGAGAGAGAGAGAGAGAGAGAGAGAGAGAGCATAATATACACTTTATTGGCCTCACAATTTTGGCTGTCAATCAGAGCAATCTATCTTGGACTCGTTTTTTATACGTATAGGTTTTGAGCAAAAGCAAATCACAGTAGCCACATATTTTGACATTCAGAAGGGATCCGATACTACTTGGATGCATTCGATGCTAGAATCTTTACATGATAATGGTCTTCGAAGTTACCTTCCTGTTTTATTTTAGAATTTATTGCTGGGAGAAAATTCCAACCTCGTTTCGAGGATGTATATTCCGAAATTTACATCCTTGATTGTGTTGTACCCTAAGGTAGTGTTCTAAGTGGGACTCTCTTTGCACTAGAAATAATTGAAATAGTTGTTCAACTGCCCCAGGAAGTGCAGAGGGGATGACTTTGTAGTATATTCTCTTCAAATAGTTTTCGTCACATACAAAGAATTTTAAACAACTGCATTAGGAAAATCAAACTATTTGACTGCGTCTGTTGTTTTCATACTTTCTGCAGAAACTTGAACAATAATGTTTTAGAAGAATCATAAACATTAAATTCGGCAACAATCAAATTTCAATCCAAATTAATGTAAAATCTTTAGATCTTTCGATAATCACCTCAATTGTAAAAGCTCATCAAATCTAAAATGTAATAATGCTCTAATCTTAATGAAAAAGTATGTCTATTATAATATGGGGTGCAAAGAGATCAACTTTCCTGATGATCTAAACACATTAGTGTTATCGAGAATAGATTATGGTAGCCCAATATATGGATCAGAATCTGAAGCTACGATACTTTTGAAGTATGTAGATCCAATACACATTCGAGGTCTAACACTATATAGTTGAGTCCTTAGGTCTTCCTCAAATATCTCAGTGCTATGTGAATGTTTGGAGCTACTCATGTCCCTACATCGAGATTTTGTATTCATGCAAAGTGCTTTAAAGATCTTATCCACTGATTCTCCAACAAAGAAGCTATTCAACCTCAGGTATACATTCATAAAAGATATTTCCTTCACCTTGGAACTCAAAGAAAAAGAAATTATTCACTAATATTTAATTTCTGTCGAAGAAATATAGTTTTACGAATAGTCATCATGGACCAGTGGTTGCACCTAACCCATCAAGTGCACATCTCTTAGTTGTAGTGGTCCAGCCATCTGGGTCAGGTGTTCGACCTTTTGAAGCCAGAGCACAAACCTACATGGACGTCAAGATGGCTTCCACCACCTCAAAAGTATTATCTCAGCCAGAATCCCCATCAGGGGCATGTTCCCTATAGATGGTGGCCCAGCTTTCTGGGTCAAGTGCATGACTTTTAGAAGTTCGAGCATCATCCTTCAAGTAAATCAATATGGCCCCCACCATTTCGAGCGTATTGTATCAGGCAGACTTAATGGAGATTGAGAAACAAGAGCTTCCAAGAGGAAAATGTCTCCGCTCGCCCTCACCTTCATATACACCCAGAAAGTGCTTTCCCTCTTATAATCCTAATGCTAGTTTATATAAAGATAACAATGAGAAAGAAAAGAAAAGCGGCGACCTAGTAAAACCTTCCATCTTTGGGCTTACATGGCTTCATCTGAGAAGTCCCAAAATTCAAATGAAACAAATAAAAATTACAATAAAAGACAATGTCCATCAGCCAGTGGAATTGCAGAGGCCTAAATACTAGTATTGATCAAATAAAAACTCCAACCATGAACTCAAACACAAAGATAATCTATTTACAGGAAACCAAGATCAGCAACAAGCTACTTAATCTTGGACTCAATAACCTTTTTTTCTAAATCCCATCCTTTGCAAGCTGCAAGAGCACAAGGTGGCACTAGTTTTATTATTCACAAGTCAGTAAAATTTAATACCATCCCCTTTAACGCACCACTACAGGCGTGTGCTGATAGAACACATATTGACAAAAATAATACTTTATACTCGCAATATCTTAAACCCTTTTTATAATATTATATCTTAGGCCACGCTGGAAATTCAAGAAGTTCTAGAATCAAGAACCTCCAAGACTGATCAAACTGCTCATTGGCCCTTTTATTTTGATGAGTAATCTAATGCTAAGCATACTTTATGGTGTGGGAATGTATGTAAGAGTTAGGGTAATCTTATTGAAAAATTAACTGGCAACAATGATCTAATACTAACGAATGAGGGTTCTCCAACTAGCCTATGCATGATGTATTCCACCATTCTCAACCAGTCATAGATTTTTCAATCTCTTTCTCATCCATTAGATGGGATTACCTTTGGTCAGTTATTCAACACCTACATGGCAGTGACCATTGGCCAATAATGTAAAATTATGACCACAATATTTTTTTTCTGTGTCCACCAAAATGGAAGAGATTTGAGGTAGATTGCACATATTATGAGAACTTTGCACACACCGAAAGAGAGTATGGTGACTTTACATCTCCAGTGGTTGCTTGTCAACAACTTTCAAATATTATTCATGACAATGATAGCAAGTATATGGCTAAAGCACGTGGTTCGCATTATCATTCAGCAGTTCCTTGGTTGAGTAAAGAATGTGCTAATGCAAGGAAAGTGACCCAAACTTGATCCAGAAGATACTTAAGAATTAACTGTGAAGCAGATGGAGTAGCATACGTCAGGGCCTGTGCCATAAAAAAATAGCTCTTAAAAAATTAATTACAGCATCTTAGAGGAGATATATATCTAATAATAATCCAAATACTCCTTCATAGGAAATATGGGACGAGATTAGAAAAGTTCAACGCAATTTTTTCCCTATACCTTGACCATTATTAAAGGAAGATAGTATATATATATATATATATATATATATATATATATATATATATATATATATATATATATATATATATATATATATATATATATATATATATATATATATATATATATACATATATATATCTCTCTAAAGATGAAGCAGAGGCATTTGCTAAGCATTTCGCTCATGTATTGAGCTCTGACAATTATTCCCAAGCATTTGAAAAATTAGAGCATCGGCGTCTGTTGTTCCTTCTGCTTCTCCTAATGTTGAAGCTTTAGACTTACCTTTTAGTATGGAGAAGATACAAAATGCTATCTCTTGCTCATCTTAGACAGCCCCCAGTGAGGATGGCATGCGATGTGAAATGATTTCACTTTTCCTACCAGATACTAATTAATGTTTATAAAGAAACCCTTAATGGACTATGGGCTTCCTATAGATCTCCTGATTCCTGGCATACAATTCCCGACCACGAGTCTGGTAAAGATCCAGAACTGCAATCTAGTTATATGCCTATAGCCTTGAATAGTTGCATATGCCAGTCACTAGACCCTTTGCCGATGTTATCAAGGGAAATTTCAAATATTTTTTTCTAACCAATACCAGGTAGGGAATGTTTCTTTTGACTTGTAATAGGCATAGGGGACCACCTGAGGGGTGTTATTTTAACCCTGGATAGGTACGCTCCTCGGACACCCCTTTAAGGGTATACTCGGACGCGAACGACCCCGACGCCAAAAAAAATTCTTGAAAAATCAGTTTTTGCAGTAACCTCCTTTTTTCTTTTGCCAAAAAAACCTCAATGAATGCTTAAAACAACTGTAAAGATAAATACTACTCATCTGCAGAAAAACTATTTATTATAAATATTTTAAAAAATTAAGTAGAAAAAAAAAGACCTGACATAAAAATTCATAAAAAAAAAGTTTATACATATATACACAAATCCTTTTAGGAATTGATTCTTGAATGTTTAGGACACATCTTGATGTATTTTGGATGAAGTCAGACCCATGGAGGTGAAGATCTGAAATGAGAAAAAAAGAGTAACTTTTTTTGGCCAAAAAAATTTGTCCAAATTTCATGAATTTTTTAGGGTACCCAAATGAAATAGGAAGTGGCTAATTTTTTTAGGGAATAAACATATGTTATCCTAAAATAGAAATATGTAAAAAAATCTTCATTATTTTGTAAATTACATTTATATCAGGGGCCATATCTAAAGGTAATTTTTTGAGTACTTAGAAATTTCGTAAAAAAATACATATATTTAATATATAATATGATATTTATGCAGGTAAAAATATACCAAAATATCACAAATTCTATAGGGAACAAGAATATATATAGATAGGGCAGCTTACGCTTCGGATATGTCCACAAAATGGCCACCAACCACACTGACTCAGACTCCCTAATCTGCCACTTGAAATGTAGGAAGGGTATGTCAATTTCAAGGTGTTATTTACTAATCTAATTATTATTGGATATGCAAAAAAATTGTATGGTGGGTTGCTGGATAATTGTCGATTATTTTACGACTATAAAATTGAAATTCTGACCCAAAAAAATTTTTTTGAAGGGAAATAAAATCGAAAGAAATAAAATGTAAAACAATATAATATTTTAGCTAAAAAAGTTTGATGATATTCAATCAAAAAAAAAAGTAAACAAAATTCTCCGACAAATAAACATCTAGAGGAATCATTACTCTGTGATAGTTCCTTAGTACGTAGTAATTTTGAAAGAATTGGGAAAAAACGAAAAAATGGCAATCACCGGAAAATCGAACACATACCTATATATACGCCATATCTGGCTAAAAAAAAGATAGGCATGGGTAGCCAGATCATCTAGAAACACTTTCCAACACTATAAAAATATAAGTTTTGCGACACTACTTGCCAATTCCTTACGGTAACATGACTAAGCGAAAAAATGCAAAACAAATAAAAAGGGGCACTCGCGGAAAAATGGCTAACATTCTAATATACGGCATTTCAGAAAAAAAAAATTCAGCCACGTGCTAGGCAAACCATCAAGGCACATTTTCCGACAAATAAACATCTAAATGAATCATTACTCTGTGATAGTTCCTTAGTACGTAGTAATTTTGAAAGAAATGGGAAAAAACGAAAAAATGGCAACACAGGAAAATCGAACACATACCTATATATACGCCATATCTGGCTAAAAAAAAAAAGATAGGCATGGGTAGCCAGATCATCTAGAAACACTTTCCAACACTATAAAATTATAAGTTTTGCGACACTACTTGCCAATTCCTTACGGTAACATGACTAAGCAAAAAAAATGCAAAACAAATAAAAAGGGGCACTCGTGGAAAAATGGCCATTCTAATATACGGCATTTCAGAAAAAAAAAAAATTTCAGCCACGTGCTAGGCAAACCATCAAGGCACATTTTCCGACAAATAAACATATAAATGAATCATTACTCTGTGATAGTTCCTTAGTACGTAGTAATTTTGAAAGAAATGGGAAAAAACGAAAAAATGGCAATCACAGGAAAATCAAACACATACTTATATATACGCCATATCTGGCTAAAAAAAAATAGGCATGGGTAGCCAGATCATCTAGAAACACTTTCCAACACTATAAAAATATAAGTTTTGCGACACTACTTGCCAATTCCTTACGGTAACATGACTAAGCAAAAAAATGCAAAACAAATAAAAAGGGGCACTCGCGGAAAAATGCCCAACATTCTAATATACGGCATCTCAGATAAAAAAAAAAGACATGCACGTGTTAGCCCAACCATCAAGGCACACTTTCTAACACATAAACATGAAAAAAAATCAATAATATACGGCAATTCCTTACTACGTAGTAAATTTTTACAAATATTGAAAAAAAAACAGAAATTGGCAACCGCAGTTAAATACCCAATATACCAATAACTACGTCGTATCTGACAAAAACAAAATCACGCATGGGTAGCCAGATCATCTAGACACACTTTCCAACACTAAAAAAGCAAAAGTTTTACGACACTATTTCGCAATATCTTACGGAAAAATGACTTGGCAAAAAAATGAAAAAAAATGAAAAAGGGGTACTCGCGGTAAAATGCCCGACATTCTAATATACGGCATCTCAGATAAAAAAAAAGACATGCACGTGTTAGCCCAACCATCAAGGCACACTTCCTAACACATAAACATGAAAAAAAAATGAATAATATACGGCAATTCCTTACTACGTAGTAATTTTTACAAATATTGAAAAAAACAGAAATTGGTAACCGCAGTTAAATACCCAATATACCAATAACTACGTCGTATCTGACAAAAACAAAGTCATGCATGGGTAGCCAGATCATCTAGACACACTTTCCAATACTAAACAAGCAAATGTTTTACGACACTATTTGGCAATATCTTACGGAAAAATGACTTGGCAAAAAAATGAAAAAAAAATGAAAAAGGGGCACTCGCGGTAAAATGGTCCTCGTGGTGATGAACGACTTTTTAACTAAAAAAAAAATCATGCACATGGTAGCCAAACAATCCACCAAGACTTTCCACAACTGATAACCTATACAAGTTGCACCATTCTACGACAATTTCATAATACGTAATAACTTTGATAATTATGCAAACTACCTTAGAAGGGTAAACTCGGTCGCGCTCGACCCCGACGCGTCTCAGAAATCGGGGAAGGAGTACAGCTACAGCAATGCACATCTGGACACTACTAGAGCGTGTAGGGGAGACACCTCCTGCAGGTCGATCACCCACAAATTCAGTCATGGGGGTGAGTCACGTGAGAAAAACCTGTTTTTTTTTGACGCTCGGGGTCGCGAACGACCCATCGTACCTATCCAGGGTTTTCTTTTGTTAAAGATTTTGTTTTTATCAAACTGTTCCATTAAAGTATTAGTAGGATCAGAACTAACTTCCCCCTAATTGTAAGAAGAAGGTGCTGGATGTGCTGCAGTACCCTAGACATAATAAGTCAGTGAAGCATCGTTATTTACACCCGAACTTAAGGCCATCATATTAGCAGTTGAAATTATTTATTCTATTGAAGATAGGGTGAATGATAAGTTTGTTATTTATACTGATTGAAGAAGTGCCATACAAACAATAAATGGTTACACTCAAAAGATTCAATTTGTATTGAAAATAGAGATCAATGACAGTTTTAATCCAATGTGTGTAAAAAGGAAATATGGTGGATTCTTGTCTATTTCTGTGCAATAAAAAAGCTGATGCTGCTGCTAGATCATCAACTTACTTACCAATACAAGATTTCAAACTACTCGCGAGAGATCATATAACCCTCTTCAAAAATCTCATACTTACAAAATGGCTAGCTCTGTGGATTATTGAATCTGCTGAAAATAAGTTATGATAAATTAAGCCTTTTTTTCTCTATGAGAATCTTCAGTCCAAAATGAAAGAATCCATCAAGTAATATTATCATGATTACATATACAAACAAAACTGATGCATGTGTAGTTGCAATGAGTGTGATTGTATTTCAAGTATGAAGAATATTTTTAGCGACTGAAAGTTTCTAGACGAAAGGGATTTATGTTCTAGTTCTAGTAAGAAAAATTTTATTGACCTTTTATCACTCTGATAATCTCTCACTTTTAGGATTTCAATTTTTTTATGAAATATGGGTTTTGTAGATAAAATTTAAAGTAACACAGACTTATGCGTTATAATTCCTTTGACATTTCCAATTATATTTAAAATATGTTTTATTATATTAATATATTGAACATTAATGTAAATAAAATTTATTCTATGACGTGAATCGGGCCCAGTCTGTAGGAATCGAGATTGACTTATGGGACTGGTTAATCTCATATTAGTACACTTAAAAGTTTGCATAAAAAAAAAAAATAAACAAATAAATAAAGTGCAAATCCTAAAATGAATGTCTGCCTGGCATTTACTGTTTTAAAACAGATATATTGACGTAAGGGAGTGATATTATGGTACCATATGCGTAAAAGATAATAACAAACAAGGGTAAAAATTACGGTCACTTGAATTTAACTGAAATGCGGCTGGAAAAAAAGTTTGTTTTCGAGTGTAATATAAATAATGTTGTTCTTGGTCTTGTTCGTCCTGCTCTTGTTGATGCAATTATAGAAAACCTGCAAATATTTTTAAAATCTATCCTAAAATGTCCTTAGACAACAAGAGATACTCTTTGGAAGCATCATAATGAGCAAATTATTTAAACGTCATATGAGCTTTAAGGTTTCAGGATAGTTGAACCTGTGGGCGTTAATTTCTGGAAAACTGCCAGTAAAATTCTTCAAAAGTTTTAAGTGAAGGTAACTAGACAATAAGATGTAGAAACGGATGTCCTATGAGTAGTGTCGAAATACAAGTAATCAGATTAGAAAACAAATAGTTAACATTTTCCCTTCACTTGCATCTTCATCTCAGACATTAATGCTTTCTTATATGATGGAAACCGCCAATCTTAAAGACTTGAAAAGGATAGTTTTCATTGTCATCTTATACATGTTTTTATCATTTTATTTCAAGAATTGATAGGAAAAAGAAAGGAAAATCAAAAAAAGTTTCAGCGCAATTTCAAGTATTTGATATAGCTATTTCGAATATGTATGGTTGATGAACCAGATTTAGTTCAGAGGTTTGGATAAAATATCGCATATTTGTATTATATTCTACGTGCTACTGTCAACAATTTGTGATTTTTTCTTTTTTGGAAATTGTTTTGTTATGTGAGGATATTGCAAATTATTCATTATATATTTCTTATTATGATACAGTGTTAATTGATTTTATGCCCATGATTTTGATAATATCTGTATATTATAAACAAGTCTTAGCACTCTTCATAATACTTTAGAATTTGTCAAATAAGTTATAGTGTTACAATAGTTTATTTAGTATTTGCTAACACTGTATAAAAAAAAAAGAAGAAAGAAACAAGCCGGGGAGATTTGATTGTATGCCTTGTCATTTTTTTATACTGTGACGGGCCGAGAGAAGGTTGTGAGTCAAAGACAGTATGAAAGCAACTGAGTAACTTTATCATAGAACACTCTCCTTTATATAGAAAAGCTAAAAGCAACAAGAAATTTCATGTTCAAAAACAGACACCGTTGCAGATGTTTATTCTGGTTCTTTTTAGTGCGAGGGAAGAGCGAAGATACAAACATAATATATACACAAAATGAACTATGTACGATTGTGTGACACACAGTTGGTACATGGCTCCCCCCCATAAAAATGACATACTGAGCATGTTAAATAGGGCACCCTGATCTAGAGAGGCGAACTGTAGGCGAGTCATCTGGCAGGAGATAAGCAGGTTTTAGACAATCAATGGAGACCCAGTCTTCTTTGCCATGAATGTTTAGTAGGAATGCTTTCGGACTGCGTCGGATCACAAGGAAAGGGAACGTGAAAGGGGCGTTAGCTGTGGCTTGCTAGTGTCGTTGCGCAGGAAGATGTGCGTTGCAGAGTGCAAGTCCGTTGGTATGTGATGCTTCGCTGGGGCTTGTAAGTCTGGCGGCATGGAGTAAATTTTTCCACGACGTGACGTAATCGCTGGAGATCGTCGGAGGAGGTTATAGAAGGAAAAAATTTGGCAGGGATGACCAACGGGTGGCCATACACCATTTCAGCTGCCGAGACATCGAGGACGTCTTTAGGAGTGGTCATTAGTCCCAGAAGAACACAGGGAAGCTGAGTAAACCATTTGGAATCCTTGCAGCGGGATATCAAAGCTGCTTTGAGGGTGCGATGAAAACGTTCAACCATTCCATTGGCAGCGGGGTTGTAAGCATTTGTTCGATGTAGGGTGATGCTCAGGAGATTCGCTAATGATATCCAAAATTGAGAGGTGAAAGTGGTACCCCTCTCAGAAGTAATATGCTCAGGGATACCAAATCTTGCAATCCATCCTGAGAGTAAGGCAGATGTACATGAGGCGGACGTTGCAGTTTTCATGGGAATGGCTTCAGGCCAACGAGTGGAGCGGTTGATGACGGTAAACAGGTAACGATGTCCTTGTGATGTTAGTATGGGGCCTACAACATCAACGTGAATATGTGCGAAACGACTCTGAGGTTGAGGAAAGGTACTCACTCCTGAATCTGTGTGTCGATGTACTTTGAAAGTTTGGCAAGAAGTACAGGCGCCGACCCAATCCTTAGCATCCTTAGAAATGCCGTGCCAAATGAACTTCGTCTTCAGCAACTGTGAAGTAGAATGGCATGAGGGATGTGAAAGGCCGTGAATGAAATCAAACATCTGCCGGAGCATGGGAGCAAGAATCCAAGGCCGCAATCTAACAGCACTGACGTCAAAGAGGAGGGTGGTGTTGGAGTCTTTGAGGGGAAAGTCTTCCCAACGGAGGGACGTGCAGGATGTCCTACATGCTTGATACTCTGGATCCTGTCGTTGGACTTCAGCCAGGGCGTTGTAATCCAATTACAGTTGAAAGGCAGCCAATGTGTTTTTTGACAAGGCATCGGCAACGGGATTCATTTTCCCAGGGACGTATTGAAGGGTGCAATTTTATTCAGCCACGGCGGAGAGATGTCGGCGTTACCGGGCGGACCAGGTGTCAGACTGTCAAGTGAAGGCGGGCACCAGAGGCATATGGTCTGTGCGAATGACGAAGGGCGTACCTTATAAGAAATGGAGAAAGTGACGGACAGCCAAGTGCACCACCAGCAATTCACGATCAAAGGTAGAATAGCCTGATTCTGCCTTGGACAGTTTTCTGCTGAAGAAGGCCAATGGGCGGGGTGAGCCGTTGGCCACCTGTTCAGGTATTGCACCAATAGCGACGTCGCTGGAATCGATGGAGAGGGGCATGTGGGATAGGAAAATTGAGAGCCGCAGCAGTTAATAGGGCCTTCTTTGCATTGCAGAAGGCCGCTTCTTGAAGGGCCCCCACTTCAGGTTCTTTGGCTTGCCCTTGAGGGAGGCGTAGAGGGGAGCAAGTGTGGCGGCAATGGCTGGCAGAAAACGGTGATAATAGTGGATAATGCCGAGGAATTCCTGCAGAGCTTTGACGGTCGAGGGCGCGGGGAAGTCCTGAACTCCTTCAGGAGTGATGCAGTGCCCTAAGAACGACACTTCGTTGGCGCCAAAGGTACAATTGTCATACCAGACTAAAAGGACGTTTTGTTGCAGGCGGTCGAGCACGATGCGCAGGTGACGGAGGTGTTCCTCTTTTGAGGAGAACACAAGGCGCGGACCCAATCCTTAGCATCCTTAGAAATGCCGTGCCAAATGAACTTCGTCTTCAGCAACTGTGAAGTAGAACGGCGTGAGGGATGTGAAAGGCCGGGAATGAAATCAAACATCTGCCGACGCATGGGAGCAGGAATCCATAGCCGCGGTCTAACAGTACTGACGTCACAGAGGAGGGTGGTGTTGGAGTCTTTGAGGGGGAAGTCTTCCCAACGGAGGGACGTGCAGGATGTCCTACATGCTTGATACTCTGGATCCGGTCGTTGGGATTCAGCCAGGGCGTTGTAATCCAATTCCAGTTGAAAGGCAGCCAACGTGTTTCTTGACAAGGCATCGGCAACGAGATTCATTTTCCTAGGGACGTATGGAAGGATGCAATTGTATTCAGCCACGGCGGAGAGATGTCGCCGTTGCCGGGCGGACCAAGTGTCAGACTGTCAAATGAAGGTGTGCACTAGAGGCATATGGTCTGTGCGAATGACGAAGGGCGTACCATCTAAGAAAGGGAGAAAGTGACGGAGAGCTAAGTGCACCGCCAGCTATTCACGATCAAAGGTAGAATAACCCGATTTTGCCTTGGACAGTTTTCTGCTGAAAAAGGCCAATGGGTGGGGCGAACCGTTGACCACCTGTTCGGGTAGTGCACCAATAGCGACAACGCTGGCATCGATGGAGAGGGGCATATGGGATAGGAAAATTGAGAGCCGCAGCAGTTGATAGGGCCTTCTTTGCATTGCAGAAGGCCGCTTCTTGAAAGGGACCCCACTTCAGGTTCTTTGGCTTGCCCTTGAGGGAGGCGTAGAGGGGAGCAAGAGTGGCGGCAATGGCAAGCAGAAAACGGTGATAATAGTTAATCGTGCTGAGGAATTCCTGCAGAGCTTTGACGGTCAAGGGCGCGGGGAAGTCCTGAACTCCTTCAGGAGTGATGCAGTGCCCTAAGAACGACACTTCGTTGGCACCAAAGGTACAATAGTCATACAAGACTACAAGGCCGTTTTGTTGCAGGCGGTCGAGCACGATGCGCAGGTGACGGAGGTGTTCCTCTTTTGAGGAGAATACAAGGCGCGGACCCAATCCTTAGCATCCTTAGAAATGCCGTGCCAAATGAACTTCGTCTTCAGCAACTGTGAAGTAGAACGGCATGAGGGATATAAAAGGCCATGAATGAAATCAAACATCTGCCGGCGCATGGGAGCAGGAATCCAAGGCCGCGGTCTAACAGTACTGACGTCACAGAGGAGGATGGTGTTGGAGTCTTTGAGGGGGAAGTCTTCCCAACGGAGGGACGTGCAGGATGTCCTACATGCTTGATACTCTGGATCCTGTCGTTGGACTTCAGCCAGGGCGTTGTAATCCAATTCCAGTTGAAAGGCAGCCAACGTGTTTCTTGACAAGGCATCGGCAACGGGATTCATTTTCCCAGGAACGTATTGAAGGGTGCTATTATATTCAGCCACGGCGGAGAGATGTCGGCGTTGCCGGGCGGACCAGGTGTCAGACTGTCAAGTGAAGGCGTGCACCAGAGGCATATGGTCTGTGTGAATGACGAAGGGCGTACCTTCTCAGAAAGGGAGAAAGTGACAGACAGCCAAGTGCACCGCCAGCAATTCACGATCAAAGGTAGAATAACCCGATTCTGCCTTAGACAGTTTTCTGCTGAAGAAGGCCAATGGGCTGGGCGAGCCGTTGACCACCTGTTCGGGTACTGCACCAATAGCGACGTCGCTGGCATCGATGGAGAGGGGCATGTGGGATAGGAAAATTGAGAGCCGCAGCAGTTGATAAGGCCTTCTTTGCATTGCAGAAGGCCGCTTCTTGAAGGAGACCCCACTTCAGGTTCTTTGGCTTGCCCTTGAGGGAGGCGTAGAGGGGAGCAAGAGTGGCGGCAATGGCTGGCAGAAAACGGTGATAATAGTTGATCATGCCGAGGAATTCCTGCAGGGCTTTATCGGTTGAGGACGCGGGAAAGTCCTGAACTCCTTCAGGAGTGATGCAGTGCCCTAAGAACGACACTTCGTTGGTGCCAAAGGTACAATTGTCATACCAGACTACAAGGCCGTTTTGTTCTAGGCGGTCGAGCACGATGCGCAGGTGACGGAGGTCTTCCTCTTTTTAGGAGAACACAAGGCGCAGACCCAATCCTTAGCATCCTTAGAAATGCCGTGCCAAATGAACTTCATCTTCAGCAACTGTGAAGTAGAACGGCATGAGTGATGTGAAAGGCCGTGAATGAAATCAAACATCTGCCGGCGCATGGGAGCAAGAATCCAAGGCCGCGGTCTAACAGTACTGACGTCAAAGAGGAGGGTGGTGTTGGAGTCTTTGAGGGGGAAGTCTTCCCAACGGAGGGATGTGAAGGATGTCCTACATGCTTGATACTCTGGATCCTGTCGTTGGGCTTCAGCCAGGGTGTTGTAATCCAATTCTAGTTGAAAGGCAGCCAACGTGTTTCTTGACAAGGCATCGGCAATGGGATTCATTTTCCAGGGGCGTATAGAAGGGTACAATTGTATTCAGCCACGGCGGAGAGATGTCGGCGTTGCCGGGCGGACCAGGTGTCAGACTGTCAAGTGAAGGCGTGCACCAGAGGCGTATGCTCTGTGCGAATGACGAAGGGCGTACCTTATAAGAAATGGAGAAAGTGACGGACAGCCAAGTGCACTGCCAGCAATTCACGATCAAAGGTAGAATAACCCGATTCTGCCGTGGACAGTTTTCTGCTGAAGAAGGCCAATGGGCGGGGCGAGCCGTTGACCACCTATTCGGGTACTGCACCAATAGCGACGTCGCTGGCATCGATGGAGAGGGGCATGTGGGATAGGAAAATTGAGAGCCGCAGCAGTTAATAGGGCCTTCTTTGCATTGCAGAAGGCCGCTTCTTGAAGGGGACCCCACTTCAGGTTCTTTGGCTTGCCCTTGAGGGAGGCGTAGAGGAGAGCAAGAGTGGCGGCAATGGCTGGCAGAAAACGGTGATAATAGTTGATCATGCCGAGGAATTCCTGCAGAGCTTTGACGGTCGAGGGCGCGGGTAAGTCCTGACCTCCTTCAGGAGTGATGCAGTGCCCTAAGAACGACACTTTGTTGGCGCCAAAGGTACAATTGTCATACCAGACTACAAGGCCATTTTGTTTCAGGCAGTCGAGCACGATGCGCAGGTGACGGAGGTGTTCCTCTTTTGAGGAGAACACAAGTATATCGTCCACATAACATAGACAAAAGTGGAGGTCCCCTAAGATGCCATCAATTAAACGTTGAAACGTGGCCCCAGTATTACGAAGGCCAAAACAGGAGTAATTGAAGGTGTATGTACCAAACGGAGTAGTGATGGCGGTCTTGGGGATGTCTTCTGGGTTCATAGGCACCTAATAATACCCCCTTCAGGAGGTCAAGCGTAGAGAAAACCTTCACTTTCTGCAGTAGGAGGTCACGTCAGCAATGTTTGGGAGGGGGTAGTGATCTGGTTCTGTTTGCATGTTCAGGCACCTCTAATCTCCGCACAGACTGAGGGAGCCGTCTTTCTTCAGAACGATATATAAGGGTGACGACCATGGGCTAGAGGCCTTTTGGCAAAGGCCCATTTCCTCCATTTCGGCGAACATCTGTTTGGCGGCTGCCAATCGTTCTGGTGCCAGACGTCTGAATTTTGCGAACACTGGGGGTCCCGTCGTCTTAATATGGTGATAAATACCGTGCTTGGCAGGAACCGTGGGCGTTTGGCGAAGTTCTGGACGGAAAACTTCTGGGTATGGCGTGAGGAGGAGGGCGTAGGCATCCGTGGGTGCGCTGATGTGAGGAGCGAGGCTGGAGGGGGTGGGTTGAAGAGGTATCGACAAGTACAAGTCTGCGTTGACCAATCGTCGGTGGGCAACATCGACCAAAAGTGAGAAATGAGAGAGGAAATCCGCACCGAGGATTGGCAATGTGACATCAGCAGTTTCCGAACGATAATGTGAGGTTCTCATAACCGTAGGTGGGTATCGCAGATCCGTTGGCCGCTAACAAGTGGACGTCGGCAGACTTAGACAGACTATGTCATGTCCTGAAGAGTTCCCTTGGCAAAAGAGAGCGACAAGCACCCGTGTCTACCAAAAATCGTACGCCCGTTTCTGCATCATGTAAAAAGAAAAGATTAGAAACACGGGAGGCCACCACCACGACCGATGGCCTACATACACGTTTTTTGGCCACTGACAATCCTTGGCACATTTCTTCACGATTGCTCCAAATCTGAAGTGGTAGTAGCAAAACTGCGGCGGATGGGAGGTAGTAAGTGGCTGTAGAAGTCGTTGGTTGGGGCACGAGCGAGTGGTGGGTGGTGGGTGGTTTTGTCGCCGCTTCGGCATGTCACGGGGGAGGCGTGTATGTCTTACGACATTCACGTCAGCTTCTGTTGACGTTGAATAGGCATCCTCTTCGTCAGGAGTGGAGGCGTTAATGGAGGTCTTGAAGTGGCTGTCCATAAGGGCTTCAGCTTTGGTCATCAAGTCCTTTATGGGTAAACTATCGACATCGGGTATGGCAGCGAGTATAGGTCCGGGTAAACGGCGTATCCAAAGGGCACGAAGTAGGTTCCCCTCACAAGTAGAGCCGTCTGCCGAAGGTTGCAGGCGAGCGATACTGGTCATTTCCCTGAGGGAGAGCGATGCCCTTTGGTCCCCCAACGGTTGTTGCGAGAGCATAAAAAGCTTTGCTATACAGGCGTTTGGCGACGGCGAGTACTGCTGCAGAAGGTATGTTTTGAGGGCATCATACACTATTGGTGTGTCTCGTTGTTCACAAAGCCAGTCGGATATTTCCGGGAAGGTGTCCTCGGGTATCGCCGCGAGAACATAATCTGCTTTGGTGGTTGAGCAAGTCACGCACTTGATGCGAAACTGGACTTTTGCATGCTGAAACCAAGCAAACACCTCTCTGTTAGCGAATGATGAAAGTTTCAATGGGGGAGTCTCAGCAATAACTTCCGTAGAGTCCACCATAGTACCAACGATGGAGTGGCGAGGAGGGGGGGTGGAACGCGAGAAGAGCGAGTCGACTTCCGGGGTCACCAATGTGACGGGCCGAGAGAAGGTAGTGACTGAAAGACAGTATGAAAACAGCTCACGAACCCATTTGCCACACAAGAGTGGGGCATTTGATTAAAAGAAGTGGTTATTTAAGAAACCAGTTCACCAGATTTCATCCGATATAGTGATACTTATTGATTAAGACGATATGGAGTAGTTACCTTTATGAGAAGTTTATATTTTGATAGCCGTGTATTTATCAATTTAGGTTTGTTTGCTTCTTTGTTTGGAATTCTCAAATCAAAAACTATTTGACCGAATTTCATGCAATTTGATGGAATGATTGGCTATGATCCATGAACCTATTGCTACAATGTGCAGAATTCAATTGTATATCTCTTAATGAATAACAGGATTGAGGTCAATGTCTCGAAAAGTTAAAAGACGTGTTTTTGCTGTATCATGGTGGAATCTCATGAAATTTGGTGGGGTGAGTAGCCATTATCCAAGGACAATTTTATTAGATTTTGGGAGTGATTGGGTCAAAGGTCAAGGTTACGCAAATGGGAAAAACTTCCAACTCTTACATCGTGGTCAATTTTTATCCGATTTGCATGAAAATACTGCCAAATGTTCATGATTCAATTGCCTATCTTGTGGTGTGTTGTTATGGAATGTATGCATTCTACGGAGTACCAGTTTCAGTTTTCTTGTATAGAGGAAATTGTAAATATCATCAAATACTATTTATTTGTCGAAAATTTTCCATACAACTACTTGATTATGCATGACAAAAAAATCTTGTTGTTATGATTCAGTCGGCTTTCAAATCAACAAATATTTCAAACATTGCATGTTATTGTGCAAATAGATGATAAAATTCTGTATAAAAACATAAAATCCTATTTTTCTTAGTCACTTGAGAATTAGAAACTGTATAGTAAGCAATATTCTCAAGACTTCGTAAGCATAAGAAATTTGGAGCAAACCTTACACCTCCACTGAGGAATGAATTAATTAACAATAGACCAGCACGAATATATTACCTTAATTGGAAGAAAGATTCTTTTGCAAATATCATTTAACAACCGGCATTTCAGCGTAAGGTTTAAAACGCCAGATTCTTTCTCTCAGAATGAATTACTCCATTCTTTTAATCGTGCAACTATATTTTGATAAATTACCCAATACTCTTTCTAATCAACTTATCTAGGTTTTTACCTCTTTGACCTGTGCGCTAATTATAGATGACAAATTGTATAAAACATGAACTTTCATCATTATAAATAAAGAACCAAAGGAAAAAGTATTCCTAATTCTAATTATAGTATCTATCATTTATTTGCATCTTAGCAGTGTATTCCAAAGTTTTGTTTAGTTGGTTTGGAAGAATGTGGTGCCAGGGATTATGCAACCCCCCCTCCCCCCCCAAAAAAAAAAAAAATTACGAGAAAAACCAAGCGTTCTCCTTCGCATTTGTGTAACTATCATGACATCAAATTAGACATGAATCATTGTTGTTGACACCAAGAACAATTACTTTGAAGAAAAGTTTCCGAATATTTGTGCAGACTCAAGCATATACATTACACACCAGGGTCAGTCCAGTTTCATATTAAACTTGCTTTTCTATAAGAAATGGTAATACTTTAAAAGAGCAGCGTATCAATCAAAATCAATAATACGTTAGTGTTTCCTTGTCCGGATTGTTTAATGGCGGTATACTACGCAACGGGGTAACATGGAAGGTTCAATTTTGTCTAAATATAAATCCAGAATTCCTGTTATATTCTCTTTCAATGGTCCAGAAAGTTTTGATAGTTTTCACAATAATATCGTTGGGGCAATAAGGAAATATGTTTTATTCCGTGTTTTCTTCAATCTTCAGTACATAATCCGAAACTGAAGGAATAAAGTTACTACATAGCTTGATATTGAGAAACTGACGTAATAAGGGATTTCGAAATGTTGATAAAAATATCTTTGCATTTATACACATAAACTAATTTAAAGAACTAGTGATCTACATTATCTATTTCCTTATGAACTATGTAATCTTGGCTGTAATTTTGCTAATTTAAATTCCTCTGAAGAAAATATATTGATATATGCTGTGATATTTTTTAGGCTTGTTGAGTCTGTATAATTAATACTACAAGGTTATGAAACATATAATGATCGGTAAGCAATCCATGGATAGAAGAAGTGGGTTCCTTCTGGGCTCTCATATGTTACAGATATTGGTTGGCCAGGCACCAGCCACCCATTGAGATACTATCGCTATGGAGTTATTAGGATCTTTGACTGGACAGACATGACTGCATAGGATCCTTCTTTCTGATTAAGGTTTATTTTTCATATGCCCAGACATCCACAGAATAGTCAGGCCTATTCTTTACATATTCTCCTCTCTCCTCATACAACTTGTAAGACCGACATTAACAAACGATTCTTCCCCGCTCAAGGAGTTAACTACTGCACTATAAATGATCAGTGGCTACTATCCTCTCAATAAGGGTAGAAGAGACTTTAGCTACGGTAAACAGCTTTTCTAGGAGAAGGACACTCCAAAATCAAGCCATTGTTCTCTATTTTTGGTCTTCCACTGTGGGGAGATGGTTCTTTCTTGCTTGAGGGTACACTCGAGCACACTATTTTAACTTATCCCATTCCCCTTCCATTTGTTTTTTCTTTTAGATTTCTATGATTAAATTTGGAAAAATAATTTCAGCGTTGTTACTGTTCTTAAGATATTTCAATTGTTCGTTTCTTCTCTCGTAGTTTATTTATTTCTTTGTTTCCATTCTTCACTGGACTATGTTTTTCTTTTAAAACCATTGGGCTTATAGGATGCCATTTTTTTCCAGCTAGGGTTGTAGCTTAGCAAATAATAATAATAATAATAATAATAATAATAATAATAAAAATAATAATAATAATAATAATAATAATAATAATAATAATAATATAAAATTTTATTGTTCCACTGGTACTATACGGTACATATTTTTTTCTATTTTAAAGTATGGGAAATAAATACCAGTATTTTTGGAAGGGAGGCTGGAAACAAAAATGCTATTTTGTGGTAAAATCGTTTATCCCTCCTGATATTCAGTTCCACCATCTAAAGCAATTGCAACAATAATGTTGAATTCCTTATACCTAGAAAAAAATAATATTAAAGCATTTTTTTTGCCCCTTTGAGATAAAGGAAGCAATATTCTTCAGACCATTAATGTATCGTAAATTTGTCGATAAAAAGAACGACTATTGCATTTTTCCTCCTTTCACATAAGATCTAACACGCTTATTTTATAATCCAATCACAGAGAACCAATAATGATCACAAGTAGTTAATACAATCTTTCCTTCCAAACTGATATGTTATTGAAGATAGACAAGAGTGGTTTGCATTGCTATTCAAAATATCCACGGTGATTATAATCCTCCGGGCCTTACTGTATGAGTTTCTTTCAGATTCTTCAGGCCCACAAAAATTCATAACATTGTTAATAAGTGGAACAAAACTTTTGTGACTAATGGCAATGGAAATGTAAATTTGCCTCTGAATACTGACTGATTAATTAGGATAAAGGGCAAGAGTTCAAAGTTTTAAATCGACCCACAAGGAGTAGAGGAGAAAGGCCAGAAAATATAGGGACATCTTAAGTCCCCTCCACCCAACGTAGAACAAGTAATGCAGAGGAAATAGCTGCTGTTTATTCAGTGTTACGAGAAAAGATTGACCCAAAATGT
>NC_090741.1:26208092-26213092 GCF_036898095.1 Palaemon carinicauda | reverse complement strand
CATACCAGCTTCAGCCATAATCTTCCTTGCCTCATTAAACTTGACACATGCTTCAGCATCACTGTCAGCACCTGACAACCAATCATCTACATACAAGTTATTATATAATTCATTTACAACTTTGGAATGGGGATAATTTTTCAAACGATTTTTGATGGTAGTATTTAATAAAAAATAGGCTGTTCTTATTACCAAAGGGAACACGAACAAATCTCATAATATGTACAGTACCATCACAATTCCATAAGAATCTGTGTACATCCCTGTCCTCTCTCCGAACCTAGATCTGCAGGAAAGCTTTAGTAATATCAGCCGTTAAGGCTACTTTCCATCTTCTAAATCTTATCAATACTCCAACAAGATCAGGATTCAGAGAAGATCCACATTCAAGACAGTCATTTAAGGAAAAGCCATTATTACCCACTGCCGAGGCATCAAACACAGGCCTAACCTTAGTAGAATTGCTACTCTCGCGCACAACAGGTCGGTGAGGTAAATAATATACAGGATAAGATGTAACCATTTCAGAGGGAGGAACTTCCTTAATATTACAATATCTCTCATATTCTTTAAAAACCTCATCATATCTTCTCTTTAGATCAGGAAATTTTTCAAGTTTGACGTTTAAATTATCTAACCTTTTCCTGGCCAGTTTTCCATTATTTGCAGCCTTTGTTTAGCAACATCAGATTTCCAAGGTAAAGCTACTTCATACCTATCATCATTAAATTTTACAGTTTCAGAAAATGTACTCATTACATTACTTAATGCACTATCATTAGATACAGCCTCTCAAGTACAAATACCCAGAGATTCCAAATCCCAAAAGTTATTCAAAGCAGATTCAGAAACATTATTGATACACAAAAGTTGGGAATTTCCATTTTCTTTATCAAAGGATTCATTACAAGAATCAGATAAAATCCATCCAAATAAAGACTCTTGGGCAACTAAGTTTTCATACTGTACATATTTATTAGGTAACATGAACTTCCAATAAGCATCTAACCCTACTAAAATATCAACGTTAACATGACGACTATTCATATAATCATCTGCTAACTGTAGAGAAGAAAAATGCTTAATTTTTACATCAGGGACACTAGGGTGAAACAAAGGTGCACAAATATCAGGTATTTCAGATGAAAGTAAGGAATGACTCTCCCCTTAAATATCAATCAAATTTAAATCATACACATTACATTGATTCCCTTTAGAGGCTTTACCACCCCCAAATGATGAATATGATATACATTCATTCGTAACCCATCTAGGTTGGACTTTTTTCACAAATTTACAAGAAACATAAGATCTATCTGATCCAGTGTCAACAAGTACAAGAGCTTGGTACATGCCCTTCTTACCCCAAACCTTGACCTTTGCAGTCTGCAACACACTACAAGTTTGAGACAGGATATTATTATTTGGGTTAGATTCACAATGAGGCACACCTCAATGAGTGGCATTTTTGGTAGGATTAGTAACAGAGGAACCAATTATGCCTGCAGCTTGTCCATTAGGACTACCCTCATTTGCATTAGATTTAGTACCAGTACAACACAAAACATTATGCCTTCCTTCACATTTCACACATTTTGCTGCGCAACCTCTGGAAAAGTGCCCTTTTCCCAAACATCTAAAACACAACTTAGCAGACCTAATAGCCTCTTCCCGATCAGCCACATTGAGTTTCAAAATAGCATTACAATTTTCACTTTTGCGACCTTTATTACAAAACATACACTGACACCTATGCCTATATAGGCGTACACCTACTTCGGAAGACGTTTGAAGGGCTGAGGCTGAACTCTGAATTTTATCTCCCTTTTCGAATTCAACGAAACAATCATCTGATTTTCCTGCATGAATATCCTTAAAGGTGTCTGACCGCTCTCGGCACTATTTCTCTCTGCAAATATTTCAATAACCATGAGAGATCACTCTCATGCCCAGAACCTTCTCTGGACCATTCCAAGCAGATGTCACTGGGTAACCGAGATAAAATAACAGGTGTCATAAATACCCCATACTGTTTACCATCTACTCCTAAAGCCTCTAGGCTACGTACATGGGTTAAAAGTTCATCTTGCAATTTCCACAAGGACGATATGTGCTTGGAGCTACCAGGAGCAATCTTAGCAGGCAATGAAACACCTAACAATGCCTGAATATGAGGAAAAATAATACGTTCTGGTTTACCAAACCTCTCCTTTAACATCTTGCAAGCAATAGGATAATTGACACTAGTCTGGGATAATCCTTGAATCACTGCTCGGGCTTCTCCTTCCAACAGTGGGATATACCTGCCGCCCACCTTGGGCAGTTGTTCGACTACCGCTGGAGACCAGGGACCGGACGAGGTTGTGATATATATGCCTGGGTTTTGGCCAGTTTTTCATCAGGTATGAAGCATTACGAAAGAGATTTTATGGACCCACTCGGTTTTGTCATTCAATTTTTTTATTTTTTTATTTTTCTTTTTTTATTTTATTTTTTTTGAGGTTTTATGGGAATAGTGGGAAACATTGCTAGTAGGATGGAAGTAAATAAAGAGAGACGTTTGTAGGGATGAAGGAATGGGCTGATGGAAGTCTTTTACGAATGAGGGCAGAGGAAAGGGGGGGGGGGCTGGGGTTACGAGGAAGGCAGAGAAAATATTCCTGACGAAAAAATCAAGCTGATCTGAATATTTAAGTTTGTTCATAGTCCTTTTCCTGTCAAACTTCGTAAATGGATTTCTGTTGATGATTTATTCTCAGAAAGTATAGGATAGATTGATTTGAGAAGGTTATTCCATAAATTGTTCATATGGATGATGTTTGTAGAGAATAGTGGGAAAGATTGCTAGCAGGATGGAAGTAAATAAAGAGAGACGTTTGTGGGGATGAGGGAATGGGCTGATGGAAGTCTTTTAGGAATGAGAGCAGAGTTACGAGGAACGCAGAGAAAATGTTCCTGACAAAAAATCAAGGTGATCAGAATATTTAAGTTTGTTTATAGTCCCTTTGATGTGAAATTTCATAAATGGATTTTTGTTGATGAATTATTCTCAGAAAGTTTAAGATAGATTGATTTGAGAAGATTATTCCATAAATTGTTCATATAGATGATGTCTGTAGAGACGTAGGACTAATGCTATTTAAAATTTCGATAATAAGACTATTCAGAAAGACTTGCTTAAGGTATGCATTTAGTTTCAAACACAATCTACTAACCTAAGTTAATATTGGAGGGTTTTCTTGAGGAAAAAGGGGATTTAATCGGAATACTACCTATAATTATTAGATTTAATTCACTTGGGATTTTAATGGTTATTTTCTTTTAATAAGGATGCACCAAAAAAAAAAAACAAAAAAAAACATCATTTTCTGGCAATGAAGTCATTTCTGAGTAAAGGTTTGTGATGTAATAAACGGGAAATAATAAATCAGTTATAGTTATGATATTGTAGTGTAAATGCAAATTTTCAATTCCAGCTGTTACCAGATTGAGAAGTCATTTTGCTAATTAGGTGATTGAATTATTTGATCTTCAGAAGTCAAAACATTTTTTATTTTTTTTTAATGAGTTGACATAAGTCTTGGTCAGTAGTTAATATAGCTCTGATCTATTATATTGTTGTTACTGATCATAAAATATTTCCTTTTTTTCTATTAATTACGTATATATAGTATATTTTTTGGGTATTCCCTCATTGCCTTTCCTCACTGAGCTACTTTCCCTGTTGTATCCTTGTGTTTGCAGCATTCTGATTTCCAATCCAGGGTTGTAGCATGGCTAGATAGATTATAAAAATATTTGGTCCTTGACATTAACCTGAAAATCTATTAACAAACATCAAAGATAACACCCTACGTCATGAAGAGCATCCAAGCCCATCCCGTGCTTGACACATTCTGAAGAAGTCTACTGTTTTTTATTCCTACTACTACCCAGTCCTTGGAATGTCTGGGCTATTATATTGGAATGACGACGATGAGACTTTGGAGCCATCTTAACGAGAGAATGGCTTAATGTAGTTACTCGGCTTCAATACGTAGTATAATTTCCTTGTTGAAGTCTTTTGATGGCTCTCGAACTTGGAGAAACTTATCTCTTAGTTCGAATCCAAATTTCTCTCCCTTTTCTATCGCTGATTCTCAACATGACTACAATCTAGTCCTAATTTTAACAAATTTCTTTCATCTCTCTATCCAAACTGTCCTAACTTTTAAGTCTTTGTTTATAGATACAATTTTCCCATAAGGGCTTTGATATTTCCATATTCGTTATTACTGCCCGCTTGGATAAACGGGAGAAGGGATCATAGTTAGGTAATTGCATTCAAAGTTTTATTTGAGATTATTGAATGATTTCAGCCATCCCAAAGATGCTTTGGACCTTTTTTGGTTGAACTATTTTCAAAGGTTGGGTCATCAGAATCCGGGGGCATTTATTCTTAGAGGTAGGACTCTCTGATTCTGGCCGAAAGTCCATCATTAAAGATATGGAGAGGATTATTCAATATTTTCTTGGTATACCTTCTAACAGGCGTGTCTAGGTTACACCTGTGCCTCTATGATAGTTTTGGTTATATCCCACTGGTAGGATATGGAATGGACCATTTGGGAAGTATACTTTCAATGTGCTGATAGTGGAGAACACAAATTTCCTTTCCAATTTATTATACTTTCTTGATATCCTCAAAGAGGTGAACCAACAAAACAATCAAAACGAACAAGCAAAACCCCATCTTTGATTATGGACCCTTCGAAAATGCTAATTCCCCCTGGCACGGTTGATGGCCTTTAGCAATTCATTTAAAGAAAATTTTGTTGACGACTTAGGAACAAATACGGACCTTGCTCTCCAATATTCGTATATCAAGTAATTTGGGCAACAAGGGTAGCTAAGAATCCTATATGTTAGCCAAATCTCATAGGACAGAGACTTGGAATGGTACGGTTTTATCAAAGAGATTAGAATGAGACTCCTAGAGGGCACATAATCTTGATGAAGGA
>NC_090741.1:26193092-26198092 GCF_036898095.1 Palaemon carinicauda | reverse complement strand
CTTGGCCAACCTACTACCTAACAAAGAGATAAGGAGTACTCTGAGAAATGTAAGAAGCTATATAGGTGCAGATAATGGTAGTGATCACCAGCTCCTCATTGCCACACTGAAATTAAAACTTAGAGCACCTAACAGAAAGATAGTTAGAATACATAGGTTTGATACAACTAAGCTTCTAGAGGAAGAGCACTGAGAAACATTAGCAATTGAATGTAGGAATCAATTTGCAGTCTTAAAAACTTTAAGAGACGAAGAACAGACACTTAACGAAGAATGGTGTGATAATAAGAACATATATCAGTCAGATAGTGGTGAAGTCTTGGGACAAAAAGTTACAAGGGGAAAGTCATGGATATCGAATGATACTTGGGATACTATAAAAAGGAGACAGAGACAGAAGTTGATTGTTGAAAGTTTTCGAGGAAGTAATGACAATTACAAGGTAGAGCATGCTAATTATTGCTCATAGAATTACTAATGAAATCACGGCTGGAGCAAAGAAGAAGAAGCATATACCCATCAAAATGAGAGATGGCTCTGTATTAGCAACAGAAGAGGATAAAAGACAACGTTGGATGGAACGCTCTAGTGAGGTTATGAATAGGACATATGAAGGGAATAATTTGATTTATATACCTGAAGCTGATGAAGACCTTGATGTCCCCATGAATGAATTCAGTGTGTTTGAAGTTGAAGCTATCCTCAAAAAGCTAAAGAGATCTAAAGCTCCTGGATACGATGGAATAACTGCCGAGATGAGACTGGCCTAGAAGGAAGTGACTCCCAGACTACTTACAAGATTATTTTGTAGAATGGGGCATGTAGAGGCAAAACCTGATGAATGGGAGCTAGGAGTGTTGGAGAAAATAGCAAAAAAGGGAGACCTGGCTGATTGCAATAATTACATAGGCATAACATCTTTGCAATTAGAGATGTCTTTATTGTATTTTAAAATGTATAATTTATCATTATCCAGAATTCAACGATGAAGTATTTTACCTTAAATCGACTTGTAAGTAGTTATACAAGAGACGTATGATATTGTGATGGCCTTTATATGTGGAAAAACCGTTGTTTCCCTACATAAGATTTTTCTTAATTTTAATTTATATATCAATAATGAATAAAAAGGTATATTGGATAAAGATAAACTTTAATCTATCTGAATTCTATAGCAATATTTCTTAGTACTAGAGTTAGAATTCAAGCTCATTTTTATAAACCAGATATTACCCAAATTTATGTTTTTTAGGTCTATCACTACCATTATCAATACTACCTGCAATCATGATGATAATAATAATGTTAAATCATGTTTTAAAAAATAATGGTGATGGTATCCTAGTTGGCCATGGATATTTAATAAAAAGAAAATATCTGGAAAAATAAGTTACCCCACCTATGTGTTGACAAAAGCGCCACCATTGATTACTCTTCAGAAAAGGATTATTTGAAGTTCTCATGTCTAACTTTTAGCCACTCGACGTGATTCATATTTTTAAAACTTCTCTGTTGTTTTTACTTTCCATTTACGCATATGACAATAGCAAATAAGTATCCTTTTCGGCAAACAAGACAAATGTTCACGCTTATGAGATGAAACAATAGCTTTTATCCTATAGATCATTTCGCTTATTGGATGAAATTATGCTTGCTAGCTAAAGAATTTGCTATCGAGATCCATCTGTTATTCATTAAAAATATTTGTGAACTTGCAATCACCGTCTGCTTTGGAATTGTATTAAAACATCTGAAGTGAAAATCGAACAAATAGCCCGAGATCAATATTGTGAAATAATAAAAATAACAAATGGAATTAAATACAAATCTACATATAATATTTGGTTTTTATTATCACCCCATCTCATAACATATCAAGGATCGTCAAAAGTTCAAGAAGGCAAAGAACGAACATGTGATACAGGCCCTTGTTCATGATATCGGCAAGGTTATGCCTATAATGTCTGATAACAAAAGCCTAATATAATCTTCCTTGCTAATATGCACCAATATTCCCAAATAAGCACAACGTAAACATTTACTTAAATACACACACACACACACACACACACACATATATATATATATATATATATATGTATATATATATATATATATACATGTATATATATATATATATATATAATCTATATATATGTATATATATATATATATATATATACACTATATATATATATATATATATATATACATGCGCATGCACATATATGTATACATATACATGCGCACACACATACATATATAAATATACAGACACATACATACACGTATGACAATACATATACATAGATACATAGACTCACATATACATGTTTGTAAAAATGATTAACATGCACATACAGCTATGTAAATATAACTATATCAACATGAACACACAATCACGTTCATATCAGTTCTCATATCTAACATAATAATAAATACTGCAAAAAGCAATTATGTATACCTCATGAAATATTGTACCCACCACTGGATGCCAGCTTAGGTCTAAATATTAATTTCAAAGTAGCGTTAATTATCTCTGGTACATTCAGTTCTACATTAAGTGATTGAAGTTTTTACATATAGCTTAAAAATTTCTTTATATATAAATGCGTCAATTTTGTAAATTCCATGTCCAATAGTCAAATTGTAATCAAAGGTTTCTTTTATAAAACTGGACTCTTTGATGTTTCTTCCCAATAAGTTATTTAAATGAAGCAATTCCTTTGTAAATGACCAATGATCTTAAGCAAATCTCACATTTTTATTGTTGTTCAATTGTGTTTTCTAGGGCTTTACCAGTTGGGAAAACGGAATTTTTTCACATAAAATGCATGGAATTCGATATACGGCATCCCCTGGTAATGTCAGGAAAATTTTTTATTAGGGCTGTTTTTCTTGTATTGCTACTTTTAAATTCTACATCAAAATATAAGTTTTTTTCAACAGTTGTTCAATAAATAAGTCCTCTGAAGAAGTATCATGAAAGCAGTTTCTTTCACAACATATAGGAGAAGGTATTATTGCATCAGTTTATTTTAATATCTAATGCAAACTAACTTTCGCAAATATTTTGTAAAAAATAATTTCTTTTCAATTCAAGATTATCTCCTGTAGAAAAAATGTATTATATAAATCAAAGGCTTCTAACAGGCCAAAAAGCCTACTAAATAGTGTCAATAGATGTATTCTTAAGCAAGATAATTCTACCCCATGACAGATTATGACACTACTCAAGGAAGGCCATAGTACAGAGGCTATTGCACTACTTAAGACTAGAGTAAAATGTTTTGATTTTGGAGTGTCCTTCCCAAAATGCTGCTTGCAATAGCTATATAGTCTCCTCCATCCTTACCAAGTGGAAAGTAGCCACTAAATAATTACAGAGTAGTAGTTAACCCCTGGAGTGAAGAGCTTTCAGTTATCTTAATATTGTCAGCTGTATGAGGAAAGTGGAGAATGTATAAAGAACAGGGCATATATGAAATGTATGGGCATGAAAAGAAAAACTGGTCCGTAACCAGAGAGAGAGAGAGAGAGAGAGAGAGGAGAGAGAGAGAGAGAGAGGAGAGAGAGAGAGAGCTCCAATGTATTAATACCTGGCCAGTCAAAGGGCACAAGATCTCTAGCGGTAGTTTCTCGACGGCTGACTGGTGCCTTGGCCAACCTACGTGTGTACAGAGAATAAATTAGTTTTAGCTTTGATACTTTTTCGCTAAATGGCTAAACCTAATTGACTATTTACCTATACAGTATTCTTAAAGAAATATATATATATATATATATATATATCGAATGGCCTTTAATGCTGAATTTACTTTGATTCACTTATTTACCATCATATTTACGTATTTTACTTTCATATCAAAATATTTATCATAAAATTTCAGATTTTAAATAGGTGTATATATTGATATTCCATAAATGAGAAGGGACTTCTCTAAAACACTCTATAATAATATATTCAAAGGAGTAATAATCCATGAGAAAACATGAGACCAGGAAAGCTATGTAACAGGCAATGATCACACCAAGTGAATGATTAAATGAACTTTTCCTGAAAGAAAGTTTCAAACACTTCAGAAAAGAAAGAAATTCCAAAGCACCTCATTTCCATCTTGAAAGTTGGGCAAATTGTCAATTTGAAGACCCTTGACGGCAATGTTAGTTACAAGTTCAAACTTTCCATGAATGTTTTATTTTGTTGAACAGGCTGACATGAGTCTGTCTTCATAATTTATCTATGTCATAAATTTTATAACATTATTACTGATCTTTAGGTATTTAACAATCTTTATTTATTACTTGTCATATAGTTTTATTTGTTTCCTCATTTCCTTTCCTAACTTTCCTACTTCTCCAGCTAGGATTGTAGGTTAGCTAATAATAATAATGATAATAGTAATAATGATGATGATAATAATAATAATAATAATAATAATAATAATAATAATAATAATAATAATAATAATAATAATAATAATAATAATAATAATAATAATGACGATGAAGAAGTGGTGCCGTCATCAAAAATTACAACTTTCATGGCGACTTTTTGAGCTTTTTATCTTACACTCTTTTTATAATAGAAAAATAGTTCCAGATGCAATGTGAATGTTGCCCGAAACTTTAATATCTTATAACTGCATCATAAACACCTGCTCAACGTAACACCATTTTTTTTTTTATTATTAATCTGCAGATTAAGAGATTTAAGTAATAATTATTTCAAATATTAACGAAGGCTCTTTTTAAAGGAAATTGAGATTGTGCAAGGATAATTTGATTGAACTACTAAGGCAGATTTCAATGAAAGAGTTATACATTTGAATTCTTAGCTTCAAAAACTCCACAATTTCATAGATAGTCATTATTTTTTTTTTTTTTTTTTTTTTTTTTTTTATAAAATCATATGTGAATGAATAACTGATGACCTATCAAGGAAAAATTTAATAATTTGCGTATACTATGCTTAGTTACTATCTAAGGTAATCTAAAAT
>NC_090741.1:26175592-26188092 GCF_036898095.1 Palaemon carinicauda | reverse complement strand
TTAGAAACTCAAAGGAGAAAAGGGTAAACAATTTAGGAGGATTCGGTGAGAGAGAGAGAGAGAGAGAGAGAGAGAGAGAGAGAGAGGACAGAATAACAAGCAGAAAATATTTGGGTGGATATAAAAGAAATATATGTAGGCAAAACAGAAATTTGTAGGAAGGACAGTGTATATGGTTTTTCGAAAGGAGAAAAGTGGTTGTGGAACAGAGAAGTGCAAGAGCCGGCCAAAAAAATAGAAACCATTTAAGGAGAGGAAATAAAGACAAGCACAGGGTACAGAAGAACAGTACAAAACAGAGGAAATAGATTCTAGGAGGAAAGTGGGTACATCTATTGTGAGAACAGTAAAATAATTCAATGAAAGGCTAGAAACAAGAGAAAGAGAAAAGTATACCTAAAAGAATTCAAACTTGAGGAAAAGGCAAAGACAGAATTTTGGGAAACTAGGAGTTATCATGGATAGAGAGTGAAATATATTGCATAAGGATGAATGCATGAAGAGGATATAGAAAGAATATTTTGAACAAAAATTTAATACTATAATGAGAAAGAGAAGCTGGGAGAAGAATCAAGAGTGGAAGGGCCAGTGATAGAAATATGGAATACAGAAGTGAAGCGGTCATTGAGTGAAATCGAATAGGTAAAGCACCAGATCCTTCAAAGCTTCAAAATGAAACTGTCAAGCTACATAATGGGAAGAATGGTGGCAAGAGTTATCAAGAGCAAAAGGAGAGGAGGAACTAACGTCTAAAGACTTGGAGGAGAGTCTGATGGTATTTGTATTTAAACAGAAAAGTGATGTCATGGAATGCAATAAATACAGGGGGATTAAACTAAAAGAATATGGTTCGAAAGCCTTTGAAAGGGTACTAGATGAGAAATTGAAAGATATTGTAAACCTCAGGAAACAGCAGTAAGGGGTCAAGAGAGGGAGAAGGACGGTGGATGCTATCTTTATATTAAGGAAGGAAAAGAAGCTACATGGAACCCAAAAGCCATTTTGTGATTTTTGTATATCTAGAGGTAGCTTGTGATAGAATAGCTAGGAAGGTATTGTTTTGGTGCTTAAGGAAGAGGAAGGTCTATGTGAAGTTGGCTATATTGTCAAAGATTATGTACAAAAAAGAAAAAGAAAAGCGATAGGAATGGTTAGTGAAGCAAAAACCTTTGAAGTTAGTGTAGAATTACACTAAGGGTCAGTATCAAGGCGTTTTTACTTTTAGTGGCTATAGATGTGTTAAAGTGAAAATATATATATATATATATATATATATATATATATATAGAGAGAGAGAGAGAGAGAGAGAGAGAGAGAGAGAGAGAGAGAAATTGGTTATAGGTTCGAGATGATAGCTTATCAAATAAGAAAATGGAAAATTAAGATAGTGGTGCAGAATTGAACTAAATTTTTCGTTATTTCCAATTCCACAGGTTTGCCAGTTTACCTCCTTTTTTCCACACATAATCCTCTTAATGGAAATTGAACAGGATGTTTCATCAAGGCTGTGAAATCACCCACTGGAACGCATCGGTACATCCAGATTTTAAATGTTTGCAAGCCGTTGATATGGGCCATCACTCTTCTCTTCCCTTTCGGTTTTAAAAATCTAATATAAACCAAATTACTACCTATTTTTGTTTGGATTAAAGGATTAATTAATACAAGAAAATTAGATGTTGCTAGTTCATATGATTTCTCATCCTTCATTATTGAAAAGAGAGGAAATTTTTACAAATACAAAGATATGTCCCCCATCGACAAATTTCTCATTATTACTTAGAAAAAAAATAAATAAGGGGAAGGGGATAACATAGAAAAGAACTTAGAAATAGTGAATCATGCTAAAAAAAATCCCCAAGAAGTTTACTCACCAGTTTTAATTAACATTCATAAAAAAAATACATCAGTTAACTATAAAACGGATTTGACGCCAAAATATTTATTAGATGTCCATCAGTATCTATTACTTTTTTATATTAAAAAAAAAATAAAATAAATAAAATAACCACGTGACTGACTTCGAAGCCAGGGTTATTTTGTGGAACATATCGAAGAACATAGTTGACATTCATCTTTAGTGATGGCTCGAAATCTAATGTTGGCTTTGGATTTAGAGTATATTGCAGTGCTTTTAAATGTAGAGGTACACTTTCCCTATCATCATCTGTATTTACTGCCGAACTATATGGCATACTAATTGCTAAAGTTCGAGGGCCATTTTAATTTTTTTTCCTTCTTTTGTGATGCAAGAAGTCATACAACCCTTAGATGTTTTTAATTACAGTGATCAATTAGCTGGAGATATTATAGAGTTACTCTATTGTTAGGAGGAGAGGTATTCAATTTCAGTTTCGCTGGGTTCCGGCACACGAGGGTGTGCCTAGAAATGAAGACGAAAACAAAGAACGGAAGCCCCTGCTGAATTGCTTCCAAGAAGATATGCCTTCCTCTGTAATGATTTTTTCATCATTTTCGAAGCGATTGTTTTATAATATTTGACAACAACACTGGGATATCTTAGAGTACTAGACGGTAATATGATGAAGGGAATATATGGTGTTATTTTTCCTCGGGCATATAACGTAATGCCCCGAAAGTTTGAGACTACACTCTATCGGCTGCGTATTAGCCCTATTCGGCTGACAAACAAATTTTTTACGACTGGCCAACATCAGCCATATTGGTACTCCAGACAGCGAGTCATTTATTGGCCGAAGGCCAAACCCATGGACCCCATTGATAGCTGGAAATGATAACTTCCTGTAGCAATAAAAGTCTTTTAATCTAATGGAATTTTTTTTTTATACTTGCGGTTCTGAATGGTAACAAAATAGGTAGTAAATGCGTTTCAACAATGGGAATGTATTCAATGTACTACTTGCGACACTTCCAGGGGAAAATCAAGAGAAAATATCGAGGGGCACAATACCGATTGAATTGACTGTTGAATGTATGAATTAAAAATTCGCAAACAATAACATGGTTTGATGATAAGAAAAGTAGAGACGGAGGGAGGATAAAAATACATGGACGTATTTCATTTGTGAGCTCCTGTTCGATGAATAATGAAGCAGTTCTGCAATTGATAATGAAAATGTATACTTTTGGATATAAGCTAGAATTACAGATACATAAAAAAAAAATTGCCAAAACTATTTGACCGTGTGTTCTTGCCACTTAATTTTGCACATTTATAAGCTATTTCTCGAGTCAAGTGCAGCATAACGTTTTCACTGACCAGGGCAAATCTACCATTTTTCTCGTATCAACTGTAAAACATGATGTATTTGTATAAAAGTAATGTCTAATAAAAAAAATATCAAATGCTTAGATGCAGGGATGAGAAAGATAGAGAGCACCCTCTTCATAATGAGTTGAAAATTTTTGGTTAATATCTAAATCATCATATCAATTTATCTTATAATTTATTACACTTTTTAACTGTGTCTTCAAAAAATTGCTAAAACTATTTGACCGTGTGTTCTTGCCACTTAATTTGGGACATTTATAAGCTATTTCTCGAGTCAAGTGCAGCATAACGTTTTCACTGACCAGGACAAATCTACCATTTTTCTCGTATCAACTGTAAAACATGATGTATTTGTATAAAAGTCATGTCTATTAAAAAAATATCAAAGGATTAGATGCAGGGATGAGAAAGATAGAGAGCACCCTCTTCATAATGAGTTGAAAATTTTTGGTTAATATCTAAATCATCATATTAATTTATCTTATAATTTATTACACTTTTTAACTGTGTCTTCAATTCACACTGTTTGATTAAACTGCCTTAGCTATGTACAATAAATAAAGATAAGAATATTGAAGGAGTTATTGTTTTTGGTTAACTAAATATTATATGAATCGAGGTTATATCTTATACCCTGACAAAAAAAAAAAATAAGAAAAACAATGAAGTTATTGTTATTTTTTTTCATGTACTGATGAATTCAAAGCTCAACTGCAAAGTTTTATTTTCTTCAATGCTTCCTGCTTATTAGATCATTGCTATAAACTTTCTGGAAATTAATTTATGTAATAAATCATTAATTGAATACAAAGAATACTTAATGAAACGGAATGGGACCCGTCACTAAAAACCTACAAATTAAAAAGAATATTTCATTTCTATTCGTTGTCCATATCACCTGCCTACTTCCTAAAGAATATCATCAAATTGTATTATTATTGTTCACAAAAGACTGATCAGACTAGGAGGGGTTAATTAAATAGCATAATTTTAAGGAAGGATGAGTAACCCTTCCCTAACAGGAACTAGAAAAAGATAGATGACTGGCAAAAGAATAATAATAATAATAAAAAAAAAAATATCATGAGACAACCCATGATCATTTTGATTGCAGCAATTGGGCAGAGTTAAAATGCAGTATGTGTGTAGGTCGACGAGAGCAGTTCTTTTCGAAGAGACGGTTAAAGTACGTTGACAACCATTACATAAATAAAGCATTTCATATGGAAGTGTCCAAGTTGAATTTTGAATGCAATGGAACACAGTATACACTAGTCTTCTCACACATTTAATGCTTCCCTGTTGTGAGTAAATGGAACATGAACGAAACCGACTCAGTATTTCGGTAAAACGTGATTGACGCTTCTGGACTATAAATATTTTGCAATGAAAGGAATATGTTTGAGAAATCATCGATATTTGGTGTTTGAAGTTTGTCGTAGCGCAGTTGACCCGTTATTTCTAGGAGGTATCCGTATAAATGTACTTTATTCCTCTCACATTTGATAATAGGGAACTTTGTTTTACATGTTATGTGTAATATGTTATTTCTTTTAAATACATGGAAGGTAACCATTTTGATGCTAATACTCTGATAACATATAATGACTTCCTTAGTAAATCCCTTATGTAACACCGTGGTAAGTAACATCATTGATGACAAGTTTTTTTTCTGCCCCTATTAATAATTTACCTACGCTTTTTGTGAGTAAATGTTAACAATGAAGTTAGCACCGGTAATGTGAACAGGAGAACACGATGGCGTAAACGGAAACAGCTACAAACGCGAATATAGAATCTTAATAAGACTGTAAAGAAAGAAAGTTAAATATGAACATTTAAATATGAATAATTCATTAAACTAGTTTCTCATTTGCTGAGACAGCACCGCTTACGGACATTTGCTAGTATCATTGGTTACTTGAGGGATATAGATTCATGCTGAATCCTAGCAGTCGGGCTTCAGATTCAAATCTGCATTGCAGGCAAATATCCGACTTTTTTTCTTATTTCAAACTCAGTGGGATCAAAAGGTGTTCTCTATAAACTACCTTTGCGAAAAAAATATGCCTCGTTCCATTGTCCGATGTAAAGAGAGATAATAGTAGGTAACTCTGCATTTGATAAAGCTAAAAGCAAATTCCAATAAAAATATAAGATAATTTGATAAATAACTTTGACTAAAATTTAGGACATTCAAGGTAAAGTTTATATCAGACATAAAGCGAATATATGACCTAATTTAAAAAAAAGAAAAAAACATTTGCAATTTAACCAACAAAGGGGGCCCACGCTTTCAACTATCATTATATTTATCCTTATGATATGGTAAATTATTGAAAAAATATGTAGGACCAATAGCATACCTGCATTTAAATACACACAAATTCTGAAATAAAAACAAACACACAAGCACCCGGACACACATAGACACGTGTGTATATATATATATATATATATATATGCATATATATATATATATATATATGCTTGTGTATGTCGGTGATTTTGTGTGTATATATTTTCATTTGAAAACATGTTGTACAGTAATGTGTAGAAGGTGAAAATTCTCTTTTGATGGCATTTGTGGGATATAAAAGAAAAAAGTCTTCAATAATGTGCACCAACCAAATTTGTAGAGAGTTCTACGTTATTTTGGAGTTCCTAATAAATATTTATATTGATTATCTGTTTATGAGCGTAGCAAGTGCAGAGTAAATGTTAGTGGAGTCCTCTGAAATGAATTTTCAGTGAACAGTGGAATACTCCAAGAAAATGTGGTATCACCTATATTGTTTATCCTCATCATGGATTTTGTAATACATACAACAGTTCGGGATGGTAGAGAAGGATTGGACTGCACTGGTAATAGAAAATAAGCTGACCTAGAGTATTCCCATGACGCTGTCATATGCGGATCAACATAAGATTTGCAATTCTTGCTTATCAGAATTATTGAAATATCATATGGTGTTGGAGTCAAAATAGATAGTAGAAAGACAGACGATAAGAACGGAAAACGCAATGGAAGATGAAATATTAGTGGGAAGAGAAAGAATTGATGAGGTAGAATCACTCAATTATATAGGAACTATGATATATGAAACAGGGTCCTTAGAATTGGAATTTAAAGGCAGATTAAAAAAAAAATCAGACAATGGCTATATTAATTAAAATTTCCGAATAAACTCAACGGAAATTTAAGGCTATATATCAGTTTACAGAGATCGGTGTTCCTGTTTGGATATGAGTCATGGTATGATAATGAAATAATATCAAACAGAACGTAGCCCTCAGAAGAATATTTGGAGGTAAATGGCAGGGCAAGATCAGAAATGAAACTATAAGAGAGATTTCTTGAGTGCCATATGTGGATATGAACATGGTAAGGGGGTAAATAAATATAGATGGTTATGGCATGCTCATCGCTCTCCCCAGATGAGATTAGTTCACCAAACTTTTAACTGGGCTCCGCGAGGCAATAAAAGAGTTGAAAGACCCAGGTTTAATGACTGAGGACTATTAATAGTTAAGTAAGAGATGATGAGTAGAGAATTATTGATTTAAAAGTTAAAGACAGAGACGAATGGCGGAATCTAACTGAGGCACTTTACGATAATACGAGTAGAGTTAATATAGATGATGATGTGGAAGTATGTATATATATATATATATATGTGAGTGTATATATATATATATATATATATATGTATATATATATATATGTGAGTGTGTATATATATACATATATATATATATATATATATATACATATATATATATACGCACATACACACACACATATATATGTATATATATATATATATATATATTTGAGTGTGTGTATACATATATATATAGATATATATATATATATATATATGTATATATATATATATATATATACAGTATATATATATATATATATATACAGTATATATATATATATATATATGCATATGTATATATATGTATATATATATATATATATATATACACGCAAACACACGCATATGTATATTTATACACACACATACACACACACACAATATATATATATATATATATATATACTGTATATATGTATATATATATGTATATATATACATATGTATATATAAATATATATATATATATATATATATATATACAGTATATATTGTCCAGAAAATTACGAATATAATTCGTAACTTTCCATATTTGTTTGTATTAACCTTGTATTTTGACTCAAAGGGAGTAGGTGGTTGTTTGATAGTTTTAAGTTGGTATTGAATTAGCTTGTTTTTCATTTTTAACCCACTTCCATTGGTTCCCTTATTACCTTGTTATAACTATACAAGCCGATATGGTTATGTACTGTAAGACAGAAGCAGAGACATCTCTCCGACGGCAGTATGACAACAACTCCTCCTCTAAGCCTTCTGTGAAATTACTAATCTTCGTTTTCAAGTGTTTTTCGCAGATGTGTTTCTTCATCAATAATTATACAGTGAGGAATATGTACAATATGTGGATGTTGTAAAAACCCCACTGGACCACTGGATATCTTCTTCTATTAGTTTGCCACGACCATGTGCCACGTAGAGACGTATACAGTTCTGAAGTCTTCGTCCTCGAGTTATGGCCAAGGGTTTACTGTGATGTATTCAGCATCATTATGTGTGATTGAGCCCAAGTGGAGTCCTAGCTCGATGTGTCGAAAAATTGGCTCCTTTATCTGCAACGTGCTCTTGTGGTGAATGTCGTCGTCACTTCCACTTATATGCCTCTCTGGACAATAACAGGTATGGGGTTCAACTGAAGGAAGCGGGTTTTAGTTCGATTCCTTGTTATTGCCAGCACTTTCATTTATATTTAAGTAAAGGTCTTGCTAAATCCTTAATTATTAAATAACTATTCTTGGTCCTTTTGAGTCAATTTATTCATATAAAATTTCCAGGTTATTTGTGTCCAAGGTTGCATTTATGTTTATGGCTTTGGTTAATTTTATTTGTGCGAAGCACTGTAAAAGTTTTGCAGCTAAATTTTGAATAATTCTGGGGAAATTTAATTTGATTTACTGTTTCAATGTCACTAATAGTGATATTGTTCATATTTTTAGGACAAAGTGGTTACGAGCTAAACATATTCACTGAATATGACTTTCTCGCTTCGTCTACGTTTGGATGAGGTCCTTTCGTCGACAGGAATTCTATTTAATTATAAAGCGGTCTAACATACAAAGGTACTATTTGGCTTGCCACCTTCAGCGTGTTTATTGTTAATTGTAAGGTGTTAATAATTATATTAATTTGTGTGTTAAGGCTGCTTAAATTACTTTCCTAAGTATTTGTTTAAGTGAATAAGTATACAAAAAGTTTAGTTCATGGCGACCGTGACAGGATTTTTAGCGAGAAGGTGGCAAGTGTTGACGGTCAGGTATAGCTCGTTGCGGGGGTTTCCAGTGGTCCAGTAATTTTACTTTAGTAGTTGTTAAACGCTAATATAAATAGATCGCGAAATATCGTGTCGTCTAATGCGGTGAGGTAATTAGCATATTGTAACGTGCTTGTTTTCGGTGAGATTCTACTTATTTCTTACGTGACTATAATAATTTAGTACTTTTTGTTTTTATGTATTAAGTTTTTTTGGCGTAATTATAATTAGCACGTGTTTAATTCAGTGTTTATTGAATGTAGCAGTTTGTTTGTTTAGCTCCATTTACAGTTACTAATTCGCGTTCAATTAGTTTTATATACAGATTTACACGATCTGTTTTTTGCTTTTGTTTAGGTAATTTTATTCAGCTAGATTAAAATGTCAGATTTAAAAGCTGTAATTTCCAGGCGCAAAACGGTTCGTAAAAAAGTTACTGTTTGTTATGATAAACGTGATAATTACAGGGGTTTAGATCCAGCCTTGCAAACGACCGAAAGGGGTCTTCTGCTTAACTACCAGAAGAGTTTATTGGAATTGGACCAAAATGTTTTTGAATTGAAGTTTTCAGATGACGGGGTAACAGAGGCGGCTTTAGATACAGAGAGTGACATATGTCAGGAATACCAGGATAGAATCCAGATTTGCTTGTCTTTGCTGCCTGCTTCTCTCTCTAATCATTCTTATGTTAGCATTGATAATGCTCGTTCTTTGTTAAAGCAGCCAACTGCTCCTTTACCCAGGTTTACCAGTAAAGAAAACGAGGACTTCACGTCTTTTCTTAAGGAATTCCTAAGAACCACTAGTTCCTTTACATACCCAGATCGTGATCTTTTGTTGTTGCTCAAGCAGCAAATAGACGGTCGTGCTAAATTGTTGTTGAATTCTTTAGAGGCGGACAAGCAAACCTTTAATGATGCAGTAGAGCTTTTGAAGGCAGCATTTGCTTCGGAAAGCACTCGTAAGGTAAACACGATCAGGCAGTTGACAGAACTTAAGTTAGGGCTTTCAGATGATCCATATTCATATATTTCAAAATTTAGGACTATATTGCAGTCTGTTAGTACACTAGAAATAACGGCAGATGATTTTATACAGTATTTTGCATGGTCAGGCCTTAATGAACAATTTAAGAAAAGAGTTGGTTCAGATTACCAATAAAACTCGTCCTAGCTGTAAGGATATTAAGGATAACTTCTTTACTGCCACTGAAAGGTATGAGAATGCTAGGAAAATTACAAAGTTTAAAGGTCCCGCTATTTCTGGAAATTTTCAAGGGAAGAATCAGGATACTTCGACTAGTTTGGCTATCAAAGTCGACTCTAATATTAACAATGCATCAAAAAGCTGCAACTTATGCCAAAAGGTAGATTCAAAGGATATTAATCACTTTATCTCCAAATGTCCAAATTTCCCTACTGCACAGGAGAAAGTATCTAAATTGTCAGAGTGTAAGGGCTGTGTAAAATGTGGAAGTTTTATGCACCCGACTACTAAATGTTCTTTCAGGTTTCGCAAAAAGTGTTATCATTGTGGCAGTTGGCATTTCTCCTTTTTATGCATAAAGACAAGCTCCACCCAAAGTAAAAATGAGCCGTCTAGTTCTGCTACAGTTAAAACAGCGACGAATAGTGGAGTAGCTATACTGCCTAATTGTAGTAGTAGATCTGTACTTCCAACTTTTACTTTCCAAGTTTCAGGTCAAGGGAGATTATTCAGAGGGCTCAAGGGATACCGGTTCACAAAGCACTTTTGTATCGGAGAGACTAGCCAGTTTTGATAAATTTAAAGTTATATGGAATGATGTTGACTCGACAGTTAATGGGTTTTAATGGTCCCAAGGTCTATAAAACTAGAATAGTTCAGTTGCCTATTACTTTAGCCACTGGTGTAGTTGAGATTTTTGCTATGGTTGTGCCCTCGATAAATATAAAGTTGTCCTTACCTGGTTTAGGGAAGGTTATTAAAGCCTTTAAAGATAGATGTTATTCCTTTGCTGATTCCTTCCTAGACCCAAAATCTAGTGAAATTAGTGACATTGATGTCTTGTTAGGTTCAGATTCTTCTCATTGTTTGTTGGGAAAAGACGTTGTATTAGGCAATAATGACTCCTCTGTATATATAGATACGTTACATGGCATTATGCTAACAGGAAATCTTGACAGATTGATCAATAATGTGGATTATTTGCAGACTCGCGACAGTAATTTCTATTGCATGAACACTGATTCCAGTGAGCCATTGTTATCTTTCCCTGTTGTGGACTCCTCTGTAAGTATATGCACACATTCTTTTTTATTGGGTTGTGATTATTTTAGTCCCTCATTTAGTGATGAAATTAAAGACCTTGATTTTGGTAATATTGCTACTAGTTGTAACTTTAATGTATTGAACACTAAAGGCAAGGTCATAGAGGAAAGGTTAAGAGAGGCCACTAACCATATACTTGAGGCAGAATGCCGTAATTATCTTAATTATGATCAGCCTGAATGTGATGAGCAGACAACTGATCTGAATAGGAAGTTAATTGATTTCACGCTAAAAAATCTTTTCAGGGAAACAGATGGCAGGATTAGGGTTCCTTTGTTGTGGAATGGTAAACTATCTCATTTACTCTCCAAGAATGAGAGGTTAGCTAAATTAATTTTAAAGTCTACATTAAAGAAGCACAAGAAAGATAAAGGTAATTTGCTATTGATGGATCAGACTTTCAGAGATCAGTTAGCCGAGGGTATTATTGAACCTGTAGATAATCTTGAACAATTTAAATTAGAACACCCAAATTATTCTTTCATTCCCCACATGGCTGTTTTCAAGCCTCAACGTGAGACAACGAAATGTAGGATGGTTTTTCTCTCGAATTTGAGTGAAAATGAACTTAATAAAGGTCTGAATTTGTCCCATAACCAGTGTATGTTCCCAGGCCCTAATCTGAACCAGAAAATTTTGTCAGCTTTCATTCATCTTCGGTTCGACGAGAAATTATTGACATTTGATTTTGAAAAAGGCATTCAATATGTTGACTTTGAGCGAGAACGATCAGGCAAAACTTCTATTTTACTGGTTTCGTAATGTTGGGAAAGATGATTATACCCTGGTTGCATTTCGCAATGTCAGACTAAGTTTTGGTTTACGTTGCAGTCCTTTTCTTCTTATGATATCACTTTTTTATATATTGATTATTAACTCTGATAAAGATGATGACAAATTAAAAGAATGTAAGAAGTTGATGTATTCATTAACATACATGGACAACGGAGCCTATTCTTGTGAAAATCTTGATACCCTTCAGTGGGCTTATTCGGTTTTTACCTAAAGTGTTCGAGTCCTTTAAATTTTCAGTGCAGCAAGTTAATAACTAATGATATTTCCTTGCAGAGTAGAATTGATTAAAGATATGAAAATTGAGACACCTATAGAGAATAAATTGTTTGGTTTGACTTGGAATAGGATAAGTGATGAAATTTTCACCAAGCCTATCAATCTTAATGCTGATGCCAGTACTAAACGTGAGGTTTTGACCACCATAGCTGCACAGTTCGATATTTTTGGGTTTAATTTGCCACTCATGAACAGGAGTAGGTTATTCATGCATAGGCTCTAATGTTGTAAAGATCTTGATTTGGGACAAACCTCTTAATAATGACTTGGTTCTTGAATGGAAAAAACTTATGTAGGCAGGCAAATTCCTCCCCCATAATCAGAGTGCCAAGGTTTGTTGGTCCTAGGGACGGTGAATACAAACTAATAGCATTTACAGATGCCAGTCGTTCTCTTTATGGTGTTGTAGTTTTTATATGTCATGTTGAGACAAATCAGTGTTGTTTCCTAC
>NC_090741.1:26164483-26169483 GCF_036898095.1 Palaemon carinicauda | reverse complement strand
TTACTACTGCCGATCAGCAGCAGTTTCGCTACTACCACTACAGATTCGGGGCAGCCGCGAAAAAACGTGCCAAGGATTGTCAGTGGCCAAAAAATGTGCAAGTAGGCCATCGCTCGTGGCGGTGCCCTCCCGCGTTTCTAATCTTTTATTTTTACATGATGCAGTAACGGGCGTGCGATTTTTGGTAGAAACTGGTGCTTGTCGTTCTCTTTTGCCAAGGGACTTCTTCAGGACATGACGTAGTCTGTCTACTTCTGCCGACGTTCTCCTGGTATCTGCCAATGGATCTGCGAGACACACCTACGGTTACGAGAACCTCAAATTATCGTTTGGAAACGGTAAATTTAATTTGAAGTTTCTCATTGCTGACATCACATTGCTAATCCTTAGCACAGACTTCCTCTCTCATTTCCACCTTCTGGTCGATGTCGCCCACCGACACTTGGTCAATGCAGACTCGTACATTGACACACGGATTCAGGAGTTGGCACCTTTCCTCAACCTCACCGTTGTTTCGCCCATATTCATGTCGACGTTGTAGGCCCTCTACCAACAACACAATGATATTGTTACCTGTTTACAAGCATCAACCACTCCACTAGTTGGCATGAAGCCATTCCTATGGAAACTGCAACGTCTGCATCATGTACATCTGCCTTACTCTCAAAATGGATTGCAAGATTTGGTATCCCTGAGCATATTACTTCTGACAGGGGTACCACTTTCACCTCTCAATTGTGGACATCATTAGCGAATCTTCTGGGCATCACCCTACATCAGACAACTGCCTACAACCCCGCTGCCAATGGAATGGTTGAAAGTTTTCATCGCACCCTCAAAGCGGCTTTGATGTCCCGCTGCAAGGATTGCAACTGGTTTACTCAGCTTCCCTGGGTCCTCCTGGGACTAAGGACCACTCCTACTGTAAAGACGCCCTCGACGTCTCAGCAGCTGAAATTGTGTATGGCGACCCGTTGGTAGTCCCTGCCGAATTTTTTCCTTCTGCAACCTTCTCTGACGATCTCCAGCGCATACGTCGCGTCGGGGGAAAATTTACTCCATGCCGCCAGACTTACATGTCCCCAGCAAAGCATCACATACCGACAGACTTGCACTCTGCAACGCACGTCTTCAAACGCAACGACACTAGTAAGCCACGGCTAACACCCCCTTACACGTGCCCTTTCCTTGTGATCCGACGAAGTCTGAAAGCATTCCTACTAAACATTCGTGGCAAAGAAGACTGGGTTTCCATTGATCGTCTAAAACCTACTTATCTCCTGCCAGATGACCCGCTTACAGTTCGCATCTCTAGATCAGGGCGCCCTATTTAACATGTACAGTATGTCATTTTTAGGAGGGGGGTGGGAAGCCATGTACCAACTGTGTGTCACACGATCGTACATATTAACGACATTTCCTTTTTTTGTATATATTATGCTTTATATCTTCTCTCTCCCCTCGCACTGATAGGGACCTGAAATAACATGTCTGTTTTTCTCACCGTCAACTGTTAACCGGTGATGTTGTGGGTTGACATGAAATTGCCGGGTATGTTTTTATCTCCTTTTTGCCTGGGGTTTATGTATATATAAATAGATGTTCTGTAATAAAGTTACCCAGTTGCTTTCATCCCACCTTTGAGTCACAACCTTCTCTCGGCCCGTTACATTAGCTACACCTTAAGGAGCTATGAAAAGAATTACGATATGAATAAGAATAAGAGACAGGAAAAGACTACCATGGATGTGCAAGCAAACAAAAGCAGAATATATTCTAACAGCATGTAATAAAAAAGAATTGGCTATTGAAAGGGCGTAATTATCATGAGATTGATATATAATGTACAGGCATTAAGAATAACGGATTAAAAAACAAGGATAAAAAGGAAGAGAAGATAATTGATTGATGAGCTGAACTTTTTGTGGTTCAAAACTGGTACATATGGACCATAGAAGGACACGTATGGAAGGACATGTGTGACGCCTTTGTCCGACAGGGGACTTGCAAAGGCTGATGATATAATATATATATATATATATATATATATATATATATATATATATATATATATGCATGTGTGTGTTTGTGCGTATATATATATATATATATATATATATATATATATATATATATATATATATGTATATATATATATATATATATATATATATATATATATATATATATATATATATATATATATATATATATATATATATATATATATATATATATACATATATATGTATATATATATAAATATATATATATATATATATATATATATATATATATATATATATATATATATATATATATATATATATATATATACCCATATATATATATATATATATATATATATATATATATATTTATATATATATATATATATATATATATATATATATATATATATATATATATATATATATATATATGTATGTATGTATATACATATATATATATATAACGGGTCAACTGCGCTACGACAAACTTCAAACACCAAATATCGGTGATTTCTATAACATATTCCTTTCATTAAAAAATATTTGTAGTCTAGAAGCGTCAATCACGTTTTACCGAAATACTGAGTCGGTTTCGTTCATTTTCCATTTACTCACAACAGGGAAGCATTAAATGTGTGAGAAGACTAGTATATACTGTGTTCCATTGCATTCAAAATTCAACTTGGAAACTTCCATATGAAATGCTTTATTTATGCAATGGTTGTCAACGTAGTTTAACCGTCTCTTCGAAAAGAACTGCTCTCGTCGACCTACACACATACTGCATTTTAACTCTGACCAATTGCTGCAATCAAAATGATCACGGGTTGTCTCATGATATTTTTTTTTTCTTTTATTATTATTATTCTTTTACCAGTCATCTATCTTGTTCTAGTTACTGTTAGGGAAGGGTTACTCTTCCCTCCTTAAAATTATGCTATTTAATTAACCCCTCCTAGTCTGATCAGTCTTTTGTGAACAATAATAATACAATTTGATCATATTCTTTAGGAAGTAGGCAGGTGACATGGACAACGAATAGACATGAAATATTCTTCTTAATTTGTAGGTTTTTAGTGACGGGTCCCATTCTGTTTCATTAAGTATTCTTTGTATTCTATTAATAATTTATTACATAAATTAATTTCCAGAAAGTTTATAGTAATGATCTAATGAGCAGGAAGCATTGAAAAAAATTAAACTTTGCAGTTGAGCCTTTGAAATCATCAGTACATGAAAAAATAACAATATCTTCATTGTTTTTCCTTATTTTTTTTTTTTTGTCAGGGTATAAGATATAACCTCGTTCCTTATAATATTTAGTTAACCAAAAACACTAACTCCTTCAATATTCTTATCTTTATTTATTGTATATAGCTAAGACAGTTCAATGAAACAGTGTGAATTGAAGACACAGTTAAAAAGTGTAATAAATTATAAGATAAATTAATATGATTATTTAGATATTGACCAAAAATTTTCAACTCATTATGAAGAGGGTGCTCTCTATCTTTCTCATCCCTGCATCTAATCATTTGATATTTTTTTTTATTAGACATTACTTTTATACAAATACAATATGTTTTACAGTTGATACGAGAAAAATGGTAGATTTGCCCTGGTCAGTGAAAACGTTATGCGCACTTGACTCGAGAAATAGCTTATAAATGTGCAAAATTAAGTGGCATGGACACACGGTCAAATAGTTTTGGCAATTTTTTTTTTATGTATCTATAATTCTAGTTTATATTCAAAAGTATACATTTACATTATCAATTGCAGAACTGATTCATTATTCTTCGAACGGGAGCTCACAAATGAAACACGTCCATGGATCTTTATCCTCCCTTCATCTCTACTTTTCTTATCATCAAACCATGTTATTGTTTGTGAATTTTTAATTCATACATTCAACAGTCAATTCAATCGGTATTGTGCCCCTCGATATTTTCTCTTGATTTTCCCCTGGAAGTGTCGCAAGTAGTACATTGAATACATTCACATTGTTGAAGCGCATTTACTACCTATTTTGTTACCATTCAGAACCGTAAGTATAAAAAAATTCCCATTAGATTAAAAGACTTTTTTTTTTTTTTTGCTACAGGAAGTTATTCTTTCCAGCTATCAATGGGGTCCATGGGTTTGGCGTTCGGCCAATAAATGACTCGCTGTCTGGAGTACCAATATGGCTGATGTTGGCCAGTCGTAAGAATTTTTTTTGTCAGCCGAATAGGGCTAATACGCAGCCAAGAGAGTGTAGTCTCAAAGTTTCGGGGCATTGCGTTATATGCTCAAGGAAAAGTAACACCATATATTCCCTTCATCATATAACCGTCTAGTACTCTAAGGTATCCCAGTGTTGTTGTCAAATATTATAAAACAATCGCTTCGAAAATTGTGAAAAAATCATTACAGAGGAAGGCATATCTTCTTGGAAGCAATTCAGCAGGGGCCTCCTTTGCCTCTTTGTTTTTGTGTTCATTTCTAGGCACACCCTCGTGTGCCGGAACCCAGAAAAACTGAAATTGAATACCTCTCCTAATAATAGAGTAACTCTAAAATATTTCCAGCTAATTGATCACTGTAATTAAAAACATCTAAGGGTTGTATGACTTCTTGCATCACAAAAGAAGGAAAAAAATTAAAATGGCCCTCGAACTTTAGCAATTGGTATGCCATATAGTTCGGCAGTAAATACAGATGATGCTAGGGAAAGTGTACCTCTACATTTAAAAGCACTGCAATATACTCTAAATCCAAAGCCAACATTAGATTTTGAGCCATCACTAAAGATGAATGTCGACTATGTTCTTCTATATGTTCCACAAAATAATCCTGGCTTCGAAGTCAGTCACGTGTTTTTCTTTTTTTTTTTTTTTTTTTTTTTAATATAAAAAAAGTAATAGATACTGATGGACATCTAATAAATATTTTGGCGTCAAATCCGTTTTATAGTTATTATTATTATTATTATTTTTAAATGCTAAG
>NC_090741.1:26131983-26144483 GCF_036898095.1 Palaemon carinicauda | reverse complement strand
AGAAAAGTCCCTTCTCATTTATGGAATATCAATATATACACTTACTTGAAATCTAAAATTTCATGATAAATATTTTGATATGAAAGTAAAATACTTATATATGATGGTAAATAAGTGAATCGAAGTAAATTCAGCATTAAAGACCACTCGATATAGATAGTAATATATATATATATATATATATATATATATATATATATATATATATATATATTTCTTCAAGAATAATGTATAGGTAAATAGTCAATTAGGTTTAACCATTTAGCGAAAAAGTATCAAAGCTAAAACTAATTTATTCTCTGTACACACGTAGGTTGGCCAAGGCACCAGCCAGCCGTCGAGAAACTCCCGCTAGAGATCTTGTGCCCTTAGACTGGCCAGGTATTAAATCAATTGGAGCTCTCTCTCTCTCTCTCTCTCTCTCTCTCTCTCTCTCTCTCTCTCTCTCTCTCTCTCTCTCTCTCTCTGGTTACGGACCAATTTTTCTTTTCATGCCCATACATGTCATAATTTGCCCTGTTCTTTACACATTCTCCACTTTCCCCATACAGCTGACTATATTAAGATAACTGAAAGCTCTTCACTCCACGGGTTAACTACTACTCTGTAATTATTTAGTGGCTACTTTCCACTTGGTAAGGATGGAGGAGACTCTATAGCTATTGCAAGCAGCATTTTTGGAAGGACACTCCAAAATCAAAACATTTTACTCTATTCTTAGGTAGTGCAATAGCCTCTGTACTATGGCCTTCCTTGAGTAGTGTCATAATCTGTCCTGGGGTAGAATTATCTTGCTTAAGAATACATCCATTGACACTATTAAGTAGGCTTTTTTGCCTGTTTGAAGCCTTTGATTTATATAATAAATTTTTTCTACTGGAGATAACCTTGAATTGAACTGAAATTGTTTTTTTACCAAATATTTGCGAAAGTTGGTTTGCATTAGATATTAAAATATACTGATGAGATAATACCTTCTCCTATATGTTGTAAAAGAAACTGGTTTCATGATACTTCTTCAGAGGACTTATTTATTGAACAAATATTAAAAAAACTTATATTTTGATATAGAATTTAAGAGTAGCAATACAAGAAAAACAGCCCTAATAAAAATTTTTCCTGACATTACCAGGGTATGACGTATATCGAATTCCATGCATTTCATGTGAAAAATTCCGTTTTCCCAACTGGTAAAGCCCTAGAAAACACAATTGAACAGCAAGAAAAATGTAAGATTTGCTTAAGATCATTGGTCATTTACAAAGAAATTGCTTCATTTAAATAACTTATTGGGAAGAAACATCAAAGAGTCCAGTTTTATAAAAGAAACCTTTGATTGCAATTTGACTATTGGACATGGAATTTACAAAATTGACGCATTTATATATAAAGAGATTTTTAAGCTATATATAAAAACTTTAATCACTTAATATAGAACTGAATGTACCGGAGATAATTAACGCTACTTTGAAATTAATATTTAGACCTAAGCTTGCATCCAGTGGTGGGTACAATATTTCATGAGGTATACATAATTGCTTTTTACAGTATTTATTGTTATGTTAGATATGAGTACTGATATGTACGTAATTGTGTGTTCATGTTGATATGGTTATACGTACATAACTGTATATGCATGTTAATAATTTTTACAAACATGTATATGTAAGTCTATGTAGCCATGCATATGTATTGTCATACGTGTATGTATGTGTCTGTATATGTATACATATGTGTGTTTGCGCATGTATATGTATACATGTATGTGCATGCGCATGTATATATATATATATATATATATATATATATATATATATATATATATATATATATACACACACACACACACACATATATATATATATATATATATATATATATATATATATATATATATTTATTTATATATATATAATATATATATACATGTATATATATATATATATATATATATATATATATATATATATATATATATATATATATGTATATATGTACTATATATATATATATATATATATATATATATATATATATATATACATGTATATATATATAATATATACATGTATGTGCATGCGCATATATATATATATATATATATATATATATATATATACATGTATATATAATATATATATATATATATATATATATATATATATATACATATATATATATATATATATATATATATATATATATATATATATATATATATATATATGTGTGTGTGTGTGTGTGTGTGTGTATGTGTGTGTATTAAGTGAATGTTTACGTTGTGCTTATTTGGGAATATTGGTGCATATTAGTAAGGAAGTTTATATTAGGCTTTTGTTATCACGCATTATAGGCATAACCTTGCCGATATCATGAACAGGGACCAGTATCACTTGTTCGGTTGGTATAATAGTTCATACCTTCTTTGCCTTCATGAACTTTTGACGATCCTTGATATGTTATGAGATGGGTTGATAATAAAAACCAAATATTATAGGTAGATTTGTATTTAATTCCATTTGTTATTTGTATTTTTTCACAATATTGCATAATAAGATCTCGGGCTATTTGTTCGATTTTCACTTCAGATGTTTTAATACAATTTTAAAGCACACGGTGATTGCAAGTTCACAAATACTTTTAATGAATAACAGATGGATCTCGGTAACGAATTCTTTAGCTAGCAAACATAATTTCATCCAATAAGTGAAATAGTCATGGTTTGACAAACACAGCGGTTCCTTTCAGTATTTATTATTCAAAACTCACGGTACAAGATACAGTTCAGTACTGAATACTGAGAATAGTATATACAGGAAGTAAACAATGATTATGATAGTTAACAGCAATAGCAGTTAAGAACTATTACAGCAATAATTAGCTTAACAGTTACATGAATATGACTTCGGAGAATAACAATAGTTAGACAGTTAAGTATACAAACTATCTCACTCCCCTTCTTATTTATGAGACAATATATGAATAAACCGGGAATATCAATAAAATAAATTTACTAAATAATACAAGGATGAAATAACATGAAATTAATAATTGCTATTTAACATGTTGCATTTATCAAGACGAGTACTATTGCCATAAGCAATTCTGATCGTCTTCTAACTCATTCTCGCTGTTAGAACATTCATCCCAGAATTCCTCCTCTTCCAATTCATAGGATCTTTTACTGGGATCTACCTGCAAACGACTTGGGGGATGTCGCTCCCGAGTAGACCGATGTATCCCTCCTGAATTACTTCCAATCCCTGACTCTATTCTGATGACTTCTTCATCTGAAAGATCAGCCAATGCGGTTTCCCAAGAATAATTGCTCACAGGGGCCTTCTCCAGTTCGTCAAAATGTCTTATCTTTACTTCGTCTGTTATTGTCTCTGCTGGGGTTAACTTATACGTCCAGCCACCACGAAGTATTTCTATAACTCTATATATCTTCGAAAGATATGGTGCAAGTTTACCACCTCCACAACGGCGTCTTTCAGCTGTCGATAACTTCAATCGAACCAAATCTCCAACTTTGAAAGCTTTACCGTAAGACTTCCGCTGGTTATTCCTAATCTGTTGTGCCATTGCAGTCTTGTTCCGTGCGACCTTAATAGTTTTCTCAATTTTATCTACTTTCTCTCTCACACATCTTTCTGCGATTGCTGCATTACCCAAAGAGCCCGGTTGATAATCCTCATCTTTGGAAGTTAACTTTTTTAGAATCTCCTCTGGACGTCGAGCCGGAGTCCCATAGACGAGCTCATGTGGAGTAAATGTAGTCGTAGTATTTACAGCTGTATTGTGAGAGAACTGTATCCTGGGTATCATTTCAGGCCAAAGATCCATATTATTGTGACACATGCAACGAACGTTGTCTAATAATTGATTTTGACGTTCTACCTGGGCCTGACTTCTTGGATGGTAAGGAGAACCAAAATCCTGCTTAATTCCAAACATGTTACACATTGCCTTGAAGATATCAGCCGTAAAATGTGATCCTCTGTCCGACATTATGATACGGGGCACCCCAAACATGCAAATCCATCTTTCAACTAGAGTATCCACTGCTGTTTTTGCTGAACAATCCTCAAGAGGTACCAAAACAACATAGCGATGAAGGGATCAGGGAAGTAGTGAACTTTATGAAAAATACGAGTTCACCGGGGTGTGTGTCAGAGGAGAATGAACATGCAAAATATGGTAACCGTTTGGGTATTACTAAAAATGGAATTTTGTGTTATATAGATTATAAAGGAACCGCTGTGTTTGTCAAACCATTACTGGTGGCAGCATGTCAGAATCCACGCCTACCGAACATAACGCTGTTGCAAAGGAGATTATGCTGAGTGTGTCTTTTGGGGATGATGTGTCTCCAATGTCTTGGCAGTCCTTTTCATCGCATTTCTCGTTAGTCGGAAGTAGGCGTGGATTCTGACATGCTGCCACCAGTCATGGTTTGACAAACACAGCGGTTCCTTTATAACTTATATAACACAAAATTCCATTTTTAGTAATACCCAAACGGTTACCATATTTTGCAAGTTCATTCTCCTCTGACACACACCCCGGTGAACTCGTATTTTTCATAAAGTTCACTACTTCCCTGATCCCTACATCGCAATGCTGTTTTTCTAACATTTCATTGGGATCTACAAATACTGTGGCCCACTGCTGAGAAGATCCTACAGTTATACTTGCAATATGCGATACCAGATTTCCATCAGCACCAACTCTCGACAGATAATCAGCCATGGATATCACAGCACTGCGACCACTTTTATGAATTGGATTTATGTCTAACTGCTGAATTGTTTCAATCCATCTCCCTCGACGCCCTCTCTCTTCTCTAATATCCAGGCTGTTTAGCCATCTTAATGCCTGATGGTCCGTTATCAGATCAAACGGTGCAGAGGAGAGGTACATCCGAAATCTCTTTATCGCCAGGATAACCGCCAGTAATTCCTTTTCTGTCGTTGAATACCTCTGCTCAGATTTGGAGAATGTATGGTGGTAAAAGGCAATTGGTAACAGTTCCTTGGATGCTGACTTGTTGGCTAACATTGCTCCTGCTCCAACATCACTTGCATCAGTAATCAAAACAAACTGTTTACTATAGTCAGGAAGATGGAGTGCTACAGCATTTGCTACCTGGTTTTTAAGCCTCTCAAAAGCCTCAACCATCTCAACCGACCAATGCAATTTCTGGTGTGGGTTTTTTTCCAAAGCCTCATACAGGGGCTTACCAGTCTGTGACATCCCTGGAATCCTTTTTTGCACATAAGAAAATGCCCCAATGGCCTGACGCAACTGCCTGACAGTCAAAGGCCTAGGAAGATCCCTCAGTTGATGAACACTTTGCTCACTAATGCGAAGCATGCCATCACCAACCACAGAACCCAGATACTCCACTTCACGCACCCCAAATTTACACTTATTCGGGGCTAGCGGAAGCCCAGCATCACGAATCCTGCTCAACACATTTCTGAGCCTTACTATGTGTTCTTTCCATGTTGAACCCCAGACCAGTATGTCGTCGAGATAACACAATGCATCCGTATAGTTGCAATCACTGAGTATTGTAGCCATCATCCGTTGAAACGTATAACCTGCCCCTTTCAGACCAAAAGGAGTTCTACCATGCCATTCAAACTGCCCCCATGGGACTACAAAGGCTGAGACCTCACAATCCTCCCTCCGAAGAGGCATCTGATGGTATCCAGACTTTGCATCAAGCACTGAAAAGTATTTTGCCTGACCAAGTCTATCAAGAAGATCCTCGACGACAGGAATTGGATGCAATGTTGCTGGCTGGGACTCGCTATTTACTCCCCTATAATCAATAGCCAACCGAAGGCTTCCATCAGCTCGACGAGCGCAAATAATAGGAGCTGCCCAAGGGCTACATGATTTCTTTATTACACCCATATCCTGAAGTTTGCTTAGCTCCTTCTTGACTTCTGCCTCCAAAGCAGGTGACAACTGCCGCTGTCTATTTGCTATTGGTGCTGAATCTGGGTTAACTCTGATTGTGTGTTCCATCCCTACCTGTACCAGCGGCAGTGGGCCTCCATTGTAGAAAACATTCTTGAACTCATGGAGTACCTTGTCCATTTCCTCTTTCTGCTCAAAAGTAAGCGACTCTCCAAGGATGAAATTTCTTCTTTTCCCCTCAATTGAACTTGAAAGGCTATGGTTGCCATCGTATCCCACCGCTGCCACCAGTCATGGTTTGACAAACACAGCGGTTCCTTTCAGTATTTATTATTCAAAACTCACGGTACAAGATACAGTTCAGTACTGAATACTGAGAATAGTATATACAGGAAGTAAACAATGATTATGATAGTTAACAGCAATAGCAGTTAAGAACTATTACAGCAATAATTAGCTTAACAGTTACATGAATATGACTTCGGAGAATAACAATAGTTAGACAGTTAAGTATACAAACTATCTCAAAATGATCTATAGGATAAAAGCTATTGTTTCATCCCATAAGCGTGAACATTTGTCTTGTTTGCCGAAAAGGATACTTATTTGTTATTGTCATATGCGTAAATGGAAAGTAAAAACAACAGAGAAGTTTTAGAAATATGAATCACGTCGAATGACTTCGGAGAATAACAATAGTTAGACAGTTAAGTATACAAACTATCTCAAAATGATCTATAGGATAAAAGCTATTGTTTCATCCCATTAGCGTGAACATTTGTCTTGTTTGCCGAAAAGGATACTTATTTGTTATTGTCATATGCGTAAATGGAAAGTAAAAACAACAGAGAAGATTTAGAAATATGAATCACGTCGAATGGCTAAAAGTTAGACACGAGAACTTCAAATTATCCTTTTCTGAAGAGTAATCAATGGTGGCGCTTTTGTCAACATATAGATGGGGTAACTTATTTTTTTCAGATATTTTCTTTTTATTAAATATCCATGGCAAACTAGGATACCATCACCACTATTTTTTTTTAAACATGATTTAACATTATTATTATCATCATGATTGCAGGTAGTATTGATAATGGTAGTGATAGACCTAAAAAAAAACCATAAATTTTGGTAACATTTGGTTTATAAAAATGAGCTCTAATTCTAACTCTAGGACTAAGATATATTGCTATAGAATTCAGATAGATTAAAGTTTTATTCTTTGTTGATATATAAATTAAAAGATAAGGAAAATCTTATGTAGGGAAACAACAGTTTTTCACATATAAAGGCCATCACAATATCATAAGTTTCTTATATAACTACTTACAAGTCGATTTAAGGTAAATTACTTGATCGTTGAATTCTGGATAATGATAAATTATACACTTTAAAATACAATAAAGACATCTCTAATTGTAAAGATGTTATGCCTATGTAATTATTGCAATCAGCCAGGTCTCTCTTTTTTGCTATTTTCACCAACACTCCTAGCTCCTATTCATCAGGTTTTGCCTCTACATGCTCCATTCTAAAAGATAATCTTGTAAGTAGTCTGGGAGTCACTTCATTTTCGGCCAGTCTCATCTCGGCAATTATTCCATCGTATCCAGGAGCTTTAGATCTCTTTAGATTTTTGAGGATAGCTTCGACTTCAAACACATTGAATTCATTCATGGGGACATCAAGGTCTTCCTCAGCTTCAGGTATATCAATCAAATTATTCCCTTCATATGTCCTATTCATAACCTCACTAGAGCGTTCCATCCAACGTTGTCTTTTACCCTCTTCTGTTGCTAAAACAGAGCCATCTCTCTTTTTGATGGGTATATGCTTCTTCTTCTTTGATCCAGTCATGATTTCATTAGTAATTGTATGAGCAATACTTAATATGCTCTACCTTGTAATTGTCATTACTTCCTCGAAAACTTTCAACAAACAACGTCTGTCTCTGTCTTCTTTTTATAGTATCCCAAGTATAATTCGATATCCATGACATTCCCCTTGTAACTTTTTGTCCCAAGACTTCACCACTAACTGACTGATATATGTTCTTATTATCACACCATTCTTCGTTAAGTGTCTGTTCTTCGTCTCTTAAAGTTTTTAAGATTTCAAATTGATTCCTACATTCAATAGCTAATGTTTCTCTGTGCTCTTCCTCCAGAAGCTTAGTTGTATCAAACCTAGGTATTCTATCTATCTATCTGTTAGGTGCTCTCAGTATTAATTTCAGTGTGGCAATGAGGAGCTGGTGATCACTATCATTATCTGCACCTATATAGCTTCTTACATTTTTCAGAGTACTCCTTATCTCATTATTAATGGCAATATGATCTACCTGGTGTTTGTAATTGCCCTATGGTGAAGTCCATGTATACTTATGGATGTTCTTATGTTGAAACAGAGTACCTCTAATGAAAAGAGTGTTTGCTGAACAGAAACTTATGAAATATGCTCCATTTTCATTTGCAACTTCGCCAAGACCATCGACACCCATCACATCCTCTATGCTTTGATTATTTCTTCAAACTTTAATATTGAAGTCACCAATCAAAATTTTCATACCTCTCTCAGGGATCTCATCTATCATCCTCTGCAGTTCTTCGTAGCATTCATCTTTCCTTTCTTCAGGAGAATCATTTGTTCCAGCATAACAAACTATAATACTCATATTGCACTGCTTTGATTTGAACTTTGCCAGTAACAATCTACTATTTACAGCTCTCCACTCGGTTGATGCCCTTTTTGCTCTTGGTTCATCATCATTCCTATCCCTTCTCTTCCAGCTCCATCTGATCTTCCTGGGTAAAAATATATATTCCCACATTGATAAAATTCTTGTTATATCGGATTCTGTAAGTGTAACTGATTAATGTATTTAATTGGTAGAATTTGAAGATTTCATCAAGTCAGTAAGAGTGCTTTTCTACGCTGTTTATCCTGATGATTATGTCTTACAAACAGACTAACATATAAACATACGCACACGCATACACGGTCGCGCACACATACATGCTCGCACACACATACACACTCGTGCACACACACATATATAAATATATATATAAATATATATATATATAAATTATATATATATATATATATATATATATATATATATATATATATATATATATATATATATATATATATATATATATATTTATATATATATATATATATATATATATATATATATATATATATATATATATATATATATATATATATATATGTATATGAATATATTTATATATATTTATATATATATATATATATGAACATATATCACAAGCACACGTGATTTCAATCAATGTAAATATCACCCACGAACGGCATTTAATACCGAATTCTATCTGGGAATATATATCCACTTGGAATTCATTTTATGGTAACAGCTTCTGGCCGGGTGGAGATTCGAACCCCCACCTGTGCGGCTTGAAACTATGCCTACAGTGACTCTACCGAGTGAGCTATCAAGAGAGAATAAAAGTTTATGACAAATCTCCGTACATATTCCTATCGAATTTAGGAATCTGTTCATAGACTTGAAATAAACCTATCTCGACCATGATAGCTGAATCGTGAGTTTGTAACACGTGGTTATTTTAAATGAACATATATCACAAGCACACGTGATTTCAATCAATGTAAATATCACCCACGAACGGCATTTAATACCGAATTCTATCTGGGAATATATATCCACTTGGAATTCATTTTATGGTAACAGCTTCTGGCCGGGTGGAGATTCGAACCCCCACCTGTGCGGCTTGAAACTATGCCTACAGTGACTCTACCGAGTGAGCTATCAAGAGAGAATAAAAGTTTATGACAAATCTCCGTACATATTCCTATCGAATTTAGGAATCTGTTCATAGACTTGAAATAAACCTATCTCGACCATGATAGCTGAATCGTGAGTTTGTAACACGTGGTTATTTTAAATGAACATATATCACAAGCACACGTGATTTCAATCAATGTAAATATCACCCACGAACGGCATTTAATACCGAATTCTATCTGGGAATATATATCCACTTGGAATTCATTTTATGGTAACAGCTTCTGGCCGGGTGGAGATTCGAACCCCCACCTGTGCGGCTTGAAACTATGCCTACAGTGACTCTACCGAGTGAGCTATCAAGAGAGAATAAAAGTTTATGACAAATCTCCGTACATATTCCTATCGAATTTAGGAATCTGTTCATAGACTTGAAATAAACCTATCTCGACCATGATAGCTGAATCGTGAGTTTGTAACACGTGGTTATTTTAAATGAACATATATCACAAGCACACGTGATTTCAATCAATGTAAATATCACCCACGAACGGCATTTAATACCGAATTCTATCTGGGAATATATATCCACTTGGAATTCATTTTATGGTAACAGCTTCTGGCCGGGTGGAGATTCGAACCCCCACCTGTGCGGCTTGAAACTATGCCTACAGTGACTCTACCGAGTGAGCTATCAAGAGAGAATAAAAGTTTATGACAAATCTCCGTACATATTCCTATCGAATTTAGGAATCTGTTCATAGACTTAAAATAAACCTATCTCGACCATGATAGCTGAATCGTGAGTTTGTAACACGTGGTTATTTTAAATGAACATATATCACAAGCACACGTGATTTCAATCAATGTAAATATCACCCACGAACGGCATTTAATACCGAATTCTATCTGGGAATATATATCCACTTGGAATTCATTTTATGGTAACAGCTTCTGGCCGGGTGGAGATTCGAACCCCCACCTGTGCGGCTTGAAACTATGCCTACAGTGACTCTACCGAGTGAGCTATCAAGAGAGAATAAAAGTTTAAGACAAATCTCCGTACATATTCCTATCGAATTTAGGAATCTGTTCATAGACTTGAAATAAACCTATCTCGACCATGATAGCTGAATCGTGAGTTTGTAACACGTGGTTATTTTAAATGAACATATATCACAAGCACACGTGATTTCAATCAATGTAAATATCACCCACGAACGGCATTTAATACCGAATTCTATCTGGGAATATATATCCACTTGGAATTCATTTTATGGTAACAGCTTCTGGCCGGGTGGAGATTCGAACCCCCACCTGTGCGGCTTGAAACTATGCCTACAGTGACTCTACCGAGTGAGCTATCAAGAGAGAATAAAAGTTTATGACAAATCTCCGTACATATTCCTATCGAATTTAGGAATCTGTTCATAGACTTGAAATAAACCTATCTCGACCATGATAGCTGAATCGTGAGTTTGTAACACGTGGTTATTTTAAATGAACATATATCACAAGCACACGTGATTTCAATCAATGTAAATATCACCCACGAACGGCATTTAATACCGAATTCTATCTGGGAATATATATCCACTTGGAATTCATTTTATGGTAACAGCTTCTGGCCGGGTGGAGATTCGAACCCCCACCTGTGCGGCTTGAAACTATGCCTACAGTGACTCTACCGAGTGAGCTATCAAGAGAGAATAAAAGTTTATGACAAATCTCCGTACATATTCCTATCGAATTTAGGAATCTGTTCATAGACTTGAAATAAACCTATCTCGACCATGATAGCTGAATCGTGAGTTTGTAACACGTGGTTATTTTAAATGAACATATATCACAAGCACACGTGATTTCAATCAATGTAAATATCACCCACGAACGGCATTTAATACCGAATTCTATCTGGGAATATATATCCACTTGGAATTCATTTTATGGTAACAGCTTCTGGCCGGGTGGAGATTCGAACCCCCACCTGTGCGGCTTGAAACTATGCCTACAGTGACTCTACCGAGTGAGCTATCAAGAGAGAATAAAAGTTTATGACAAATCTCCGTACATATTCCTATCGAATTTAGGAATCTGTTCATAGACTTGAAATAAACCTATCTCGACCATGATAGCTGAATCGTGAGTTTGTAACACGTGGTTATTTTAAATGAACATATATCACAAGCACACGTGATTTCAATCAATGTAAATATCACCCACGAACGGCATTTAATACCGAATTCTATCTGGGAATATATATCCACTTGGAATTCATTTTATGGTAACAGCTTCTGGCCGGGTGGAGATTCGAACCCCCACCTGTGCGGCTTGAAACTATGCCTACAGTGACTCTACCGAGTGAGCTATCAAGAGAGAATAAAAGTTTATGACAAATCTCCGTACATATTCCTATCGAATTTAGGAATCTGTTCATAGACTTGAAATAAACCTATCTCGACCATGATAGCTGAATCGTGAGTTTGTAACACGTGGTTATTTTAAATGAACATATATCACAAGCACACGTGATTTCAATCAATGTAAATATCACCCACGAACGGCATTTAATACCGAATTCTATCTGGGAATATATATCCACTTGGAATTCATTTTATGGTAACAGCTTCGGTAGAGTCACTGTAGGCATAGTTTCAAGCCGCACAGGTGGGGGTTCGAATCTCCACCCGGCCAGAAGCTGTTACCATAAAATGAATTCCAAGTGGATATATATTCCCAGATAGAATTCGGTATTAAATGCCGTTCGTGGGTGATATTT
>NC_090741.1:26096983-26126983 GCF_036898095.1 Palaemon carinicauda | reverse complement strand
ATATATATATATATATATATATATATATATATACACACACATATATATATATATATATATATATATATATATATATATATATATATATATATATATATATATATATATTTATATGTATATATATATATATATATATATATATATATATATATATATATATATATATATATATATATATATATATATATATTTACGTGTGCGTGAGTATCATGAATGTACAGTGTGTGTAGTGATTGATGTTTGGCGAACTTTTTAGGGACAAATGTACGGGTCAGTTGTTATCACTGGCCTTATCTACCTCGAACTGGAAAAAAGCAGGTGATGTCAGGGCGACTGCATATAGAGAATATATTCATTCTTATATTCAGTTGCTATTTGGGTTTTCAACAGTTGAGAGCCTTTTTGGGGATAATTACTTAGAAGTTTAGTCCGTCAAATATTGCACAATATTTTCCTGAGGCTGAAGTAGCTTATTTATCATTTTGATCTCATAAGATAGAAATACTTTAGATGAACCTTGATGCGTATGGAGGTTTAGACTAAAACTTTATATTTTTTTTTTTTTTTATGGAGACCATTGTTTTCTTAGCTCCTAAGTAATATTACTTCATTAGGTAAATGTTTTTGTGTTGGTTCTAGCCCTGCTGATTACTATTCAATTTCCAAAACTATTGGTTAATGTGTTTGATAGTCACCAGAGTAATGAGAAACTTGATCTTCCTCCTTCCTGTTTTCTTGAGGTTAAACAAATTGGTTTAGCTTCTATCTCGTGAAATTAAAGCTCTCTTGTTAGACATTAATGCTTATGGAGGTGCCGACCTAAATTGTATTTTTCCGTTATTTTCAATAAAAACTTCCGATTTTTTAGCTCCCAAAATATTTTATTTAGCGCAAGTTAGCAAGAAGAGGCGATTTCAGCACTTGTTGGAGAATTGGTAATGTTGCTCCATTTTATAGATGTGTTTGTGGTCGCTAAAGTCCAACTGATTTACGCCAAATTATCTTAACTCTCGTATTATATGCAGTTTTCAAACGTCTTTTAGAAAAAAGTATAAATAGGTTTTGTGGAGGTAATTATCTGTTCCCGAGTTTGCAATTTGGCTTTTGTGAATGCCTTCGTACTTGTGATACCCTTCTAACAATCTCCAATGCTGTACAGAAATGCCAGGATTGTAGGCAAGGGGTTTGTACGATTAGTCATGATTTTAGTGCTGACTCTGACCATGTTAATAATGAGGACCTTGTTTTCACACTCAAACAGTTAGGTGTGGGTTGGTCAATTTTTATCATCATTATTGAATTTTCAGGTAATAGATCGCAAAGAATTATTGTTGATGGGCACCATAGTGTGTATAGGAATGTGATATCTGGTGTTCCCTGGGTTATGGTTTTATACTATATACATATGACGTGTTTCGTCTAGAAAACAAGCTTGTTGCATATGCAGATAATGCTACCCTCTTCGCATCAATTCCATCTTTTTTATGGACATCTGGAATTACAGAATCCCTTAATAGAGATCTAGCTAGAATTAGTTCATGTTACAATTTACATGGCATGGAATTGAATCCTAAAAAAATCAAAGTATTACTGGAAGCAGTACAAGGACAGTTGCTCCTCAACATCCAGATCCCAGCATCGATAATGTTTCTTTAAGTCTGTATGACTTTTAATTTTAGTTGTGACTCTCGACATTGAATTAACTTTTTGAAAAACACATTAAGCCTATATATTCTTCAATTACACAAAAAAATGGCTTATTTAGTCTTTTTAAGATTCTCGGGGATTAATCTACTCTGGAAAAGGGTTTTCATTCTTTCACTCTACGTTTTTTCGAGTACTGTTATCCTCGCTGGTCTTCAGATTTTGATTCTGATTTTAATTTGTTGGACAGGAACTTACATTTTATTAAAAATCTTATTCCAAATCTATATATTATTTGCTAGCAACGTCGTTCAATTATTTCTTTATATATGCTACATATGATTTTTCATAATTCTGACGGTATTTTACATTCCGATTTTCCTTGAAAGTACCATCCTGTACATAATGTTTTTATCTTGAACATTATGACATGAGTCTCTTTTCTTATAGTTTACATATGAAAACTATGTTTTTTATGCTTTTATTGTTCTTAAAGTATTTCATTATAATTGCTCATTACTTCTTATATACTTTGTCTATTTCCTTCTCTCTTTTCATCACTTGGTTATTTTTCCTTGGTGAAGCTCTTGGGCTTATAGCATAATGCTTTTCCAATTTGGGTTGTAAATTAGATAATAATAATTTTAATGATAATAATAATAATAATAATAATAATAATAATAATAATAATAATAATAATAATAATAATAATAATAATAATAATAATGTTAATAATAATAATAATAATAATAATAATAATAATAATAATATTATTATTATTATTATTATTATTATTATTATTATTATTATTATTATTATTATTATTATTATTATTATTATTATTATTATTATTATCATTATTGTTATTGTTAGTCTATTCCAAAGTTTGCAATTTTATTTTCGAAAAAGCATTGAAACATGTAATGCCTTTCATACAATTTTTAAAGTTATAAATAAATCTCTTGATTGCAGTCAGGTAGTTTGTGCTACCATTGACTTTTTTTATTTATGAGGCCCTTTTTTATGAATAAATGATTGCTACTTATCTAGCCTTATTACATTAATGGTCATCAAAGCCGAGTGGAGTATGCTTAATAAACGTAGGATGAAAAAAATACAGAAATAAAGAAATGGCTTGATAATAAAACATTTAGAGCTTAATATATCGTTTAGAAATAGTAAGAAAACCAGCTTCTAAGACAAACTTAGAAATGTCACTGACATCATAAACAATGTATCCTCCAAGAATCTTAGCGATGTACTTGTCATGTGCCATATTCATTGCTAGCTTCAGAGAGAAATTGTAGGATCTACAATAAGTAAATACCAAACAGTCAGAGGAACCAAGCAATCTTTATAAAACGAGTGGCACCTGCCAGATATCAGGAACTCGTGAGCTGAACGGTTATGGCCAATTCTAAGGCAGCAAAGGTCATTTTCCCCCCTTCTCAGTGTATTACCATGGCATTCGTTGTTTCCTTCATTTTACTCAAAACAGAATTCCCGTAATATTGCCAATGTGACGAGCCGAGAGAAGGTTGTGACTCAAAGGAAAGTTGAAAACAACTGAGTGACTTTATTATAGAACACTCTCCTTTATATACAAAAGTTCAAGGCAACAAGAATTTTCATGTTCAAAAAAGCAGACAATGTTACAGAGGAGAAACAAGACGTGTTTTCTCAGGTTCTTTTTAGTGCGAGAGGAGAGCGAAGATACAAGCACAAAATGAACTATTGTACCAACCGTGTTTCACACAATTGTACATAATTCCTTTTGTATATATTATGCTTGTATCTTCGCTCTTCCCTCGCACTAAAACGAACATGAAAATTCATGTCTGGTTTTTCCTCTTTAATATTGTCTGTCTTGTGAACTTGTTATGTCCTGTTGCCTTGAGCTTTTGTATATAAGGAGAGTGTTCTACAATAATATAACTCAGTCGTTTCCAACCTGCCTTTGAGTTCACAACCTTACTCGACGCCATCACATTGGTGACCCGGAAGTCGACTCACTCCCACTGCCTTCCACCCCCACCTCCCTCACCCCTCCACCGTTGGTACTATGACGGAGACGGACTCTACTACAGCAGTTGGCGCTGCGGCCGCCCCATTGAAACTTTCACCGTTCGCCAGCGGAGAGGCGTTTACTTGGTTTCAACGCGCTGAAGTCCACTTCCGTATCAGGGGCGTGACTCGCTCAACCACCAAAGCGGATTATGTTCTCGCGGCGATACCCGAGGACACCTTCCCAGAAATATCCGACTGGCTTTGTGAACAAGGAAACACCCAAATAGCGTATGACACCCTCAAAACATACCTTCTGCAGCAGTACTCGCCGTCGCCAGCCGCCCGTATAGCAAAGCTTTTTCAGCTCTCGCAACAACCATTGGGGGACCAAAGGGGTTCGCTTACCCTCAGGGAAATGACCAGTATCGCTCGCCTTCAACCTGCCGCAGACGGCTCTCCTCGTGAGGTGAACCTACTTCGTGCTCTTTGGATACGCCGTTTACCTGAACCTGTACGCGCTGCCATACCCGATGTCGATAGTTTACCCATAAAGGACTTGATGACCAAAGCCGACGCCCTTATGGACAGCCACTTCAAGACCTCCATCAACGCCTCCACCCCTGACGACGAGGATGCCTATTCAACGTCAACCGAAGCTGACATGAATGCCGTAGGACATGTTGTCCACAATTGAGAGGTGAGAGTGGTACCTCTGTCAGAAGTAATGTGCTCAGGGGTACCAAATCTTGCAATCCATTCTGAGAGTAAGGCAGATGTACATGAGGCGGACGTTGCAGTTTCCATGGGAATTGCTTCAGGACAACGAGTGGACGGTAAACATGTAACGATGTCCTTGTGATGTGGGTAGGGGACCTACAACATCGACGTGAATGTGTGCAAAACGACGCTGAGGTTGAGGAAAGGTACCCACTCCTGAATCCGTGTGTCAATGTACTTTGGAAGTTTGGCAAGAAGTACAGGCGCGGACCCAATCCTTAGCATCCTTAGAAATGCCGTGCCAAATGAACTTCGTCCTCAGCAGCTGTGCAGTAGAACGGCACGAGGGATGTGAAAGGCCGTGAATGAAATCAAACACCTGCCGACGCATGGGAGCAGGGATCCAAAGTCGCGGTCTACCAGTACTGACGTCACAGAGGCAGGTGGTGTTGGGGTCTTCGAAGGGGAAGTCTTCCCAACAGAGGGACGTGCAGGATGTCTTACATGCTTGATACTCTGGATCCTGTCGTTGGGCTTCAGCCAAGGCGTTGTAATCCAATCCCAGTTGAACGGCAGCCAACGTGTTTCTTGACAGGGCATCGGCAACGGGATTCATTTTCCCAGGGACGTATTGAAGGGTGCAATTGTATTCAACCACGGCAAAGAGATGTCGGCGTTAACGGGCGGACCAGGCGTCAGACTGTCAAGTGAAGGCGTGCACCAGAGGCATGTGATCTGTGCGAATGACGAAGGGCGTACCTTCTAAGAAATGGAGAAAGTGACGGACAGCCATGTGCACCACCAGCAATTCGCGATCAAAGGTAGAATAACCCGATTCTGCCTTGGACAGTTTTCTGCTGAAGAAGGCCTATGGGCAGGGCGAGCTGTTGACCACCTGCTCGAGTACTGCACCAATAGCGAGGTCGCTGGCACCAGTGGAGACTAGGAGAGGGGCATGTGGGATAGGAAAAGTGAGAGCCGCAGCAGTTGATAGGGCTTTCTTTGCATTGCAGAAGGCTGCTTCTGGAAGGGGACCCCACTTCAGGTCCTTTGGATTGCCCTTGAGGGAGGCATAGAGATGAGCAAGAGTGGCGGCAATGGCTGGCAGAAAACGATGATAATAGTTGATCATGCCCAAAAATGCCTGCAGAGCTTTGACGGTCGAGGGCAAGGGGAAGTCGTGAACGGATTCTACTTTCTCAGGGGGGGGGGGGGGGGGATGGACTCCTTCAGGAGTGATGCAGTGCCCTAAGAACGACACTTCGTTGGCGCCAAAGGTACAATTGTTATACCGTACTACAAGGCCATTTTGTTGCAGGCGGTTTTGCACGATGCGCAGGTGACGGAGGTGTTCCTATTTTGAGGAGGAGAACACAAGTATGTCGTCCACAAAACATACACAGAAGGGGAGGTCCTCTAAGATGCTATCCATGAGACGTTGAAATGTGGCCCCAGTATTATGAAGGCCAAAACAGGAGTAATTGAAGGTGTATGTACCAAACGGAGTGGTGATGGCAGTCTTGGGGATGTCTTTTGGGTTCATAGGCACCTGATAATACCCCTTCAGAAGGTCGAGCGTAGAGAAAACCTTCGCTTTGTGCAGGTAAGAGGTCACGTTGGCAATGTTTGGGAGGTGGTAGTGATCCGGTTCTGTTTGCATGTTCAGTCGCGTGTAATCCCCGCACGGACGGAGGGAGCCGTCTTTCTTCAGAACGATGTGTAAGGGTGACGACCATGGGCTGGAGGCCTTTTGGCAAAGGCCCATTTCCTCCATTTCAGCGAACGTCTGTTTGGCGGCTGCTAATCGTTCCGGTGCCAGATGTCTGAATTTTGCGAAGACTGGGGGTCCCGTCGTCTTGATGCAGTGATAAATACCGTGCTTGGCAGGAGCTGTGGGTGTTTAGCGAAGCTTTGGATAGAAAACTCCCGGGTAAGACGTGAGGAGGTGGGCGTAGGTATCCATGGGTGAGCTGATGTGGAGAGCGAGGTTGGAGGGGCGGGTTGAAGAGGTGTCGACAAGTACAAGTCTACGTTGACCAATCGTCGGTGGGCGACATCGACCCGAAGGTGGAAATGAGAGAGGAAATCCGAACCGAGGATTGGAAATGTGACGTCAGCAACGAGAAACTTTCAATTAAATTTACTGTTTCCGAACGATAATGTGAGGTTCTCGTAACCGTAGGTGGGTATCGCAGATTTGTTGGCAGCTACCAAGCTGACGTAGACAGACTACGTCGTGTCCGGAAGAGTTCCCTTGTCAAAAGAGAACGATAAGCACCCGTGTCTACCAAAAATCGCAAGCCCTTTCCTGCATAATGTAAAAAGAAAAGATTAGAAACATGGGAGGCCACCGCTACGAGCGATGGCCTACTTACACGTTTTTTGGCCACTGATAATCCTTGGCACATTTCTTCACGGTTGCCCCGAATCTGAAGTGATAGTAACAAAACTGCGGCAAATGGGAGGTAGTAAGTGGCTCAAGAGTCGTTGGTTGGGGCGCGAGCGAGTGGCGGGTGGTGGGTGGCTTTGTCGCCGCTTCGGCACGTCACGGGGTAGGCTGGTATGTCCTACGGCATTTACGTCAGCTTCGGGCGACGTTGAATAGGCGTCCTCTTCGTCAGGGGTTGAGGCGTTGATGGAGGTCTTGAAGTGGCTGTCCATAAGGGCGTCTGCTTTGGTCATTAAGTCCTTTATGGGTAAACTATCGACATCGGGTATGGCAGCTTGTATAGTTCCGGGTAAACGGCGTATCCAAAGGGCACGAAGTAGGTTCCCCTCATGAGGAGAGCCATCTGTGGCAGGTTGCAGGCGAGCGATACTGGTCCTTTCCCTGAGGGCGAGCGAAGCCATTTGGTCCCCCAACGGTTGTTGCGAGAGCTGAAAAAGCTTTGCTATACGGGCGGCTGGCGACGGCGAGTACTGCTGCAGAAGGTATGTTTTGAGGGCGTCATACGCTATTGGGGTGTCTTGTTGTTCACAAAGCCAGTCGGATATATCCGGGAAGGTGTCCTCGGGTATCGCCGCGAAAACATAATTTGCTTTTGTGGTTGAGCGAGTCAGGCCCTTGATGCGAAACTGGACTTCTGCGTGCTGAAACCAAGCAAACGCCTCTCCACTGGCGAATGATGAAAGTTTCAATGGGGGAGTCGCAGCAATAACTTCCGTAGAGTCTTCCATGGTACCAATGATGGAGGGGCAAGAGGCGGGGGGTGGATGGTGACCCCGGAGGGACCAATGTGACGAGCCGAGAGAAGGTTGTGACTCAAAGGAAAGTTGAAAACAACTGACTGACTTTATTTAGAACACTCTCTTTCATATACAACAGTTCAATGCAACAAGAATTTTCATGTTAAAAAAAACAGACAATGTTACAGAGGAGAAACAAGACATGTTTTTTTCAGGTTCTTTTTAGTGCGAGGTGAGAGCGAAGATACAAGCACAAAATGAACTATGTACGAACGTGCGACACACGGTTGGTACACCAAGTATAACCCAAAGGCTTTGCTAGGAGGAAAACAGTCATTACAAGAAGTAATTTTTCTGCTGCCACTTCTACTAATCTGTCTGCTTCTTCATTTCCTGGTATATCCACATGAACCGGACCCAGCAAAGCTCACCTTTTTTTTGTTTCTTTTCACCAGCAGTGCAACATTTATACAGCTACTCTAAAATTTTTAAGTTTAAAATACAGGTTACTTTAGAGACTGTCAGTGCCTGCAACACTTTTTGTATCACTGAAAATAGTAAAATTACCGTATTTCATTTCTGCTATTTTTTCAATAGCTGTCAAGATACCATACAGCTAAACTGTAAATATAGAGTATGCTAAAGAAAGTGCAGGTTTATGATTAAAAGAAGAATTGTACACACTAATTCCAACACCATCAATAGATTCAAAGGCGTCCGTACTTTTAATTCCACTATCCCTGTGTTGTTCTGCATTTTCCAAAATGGTAGACGGCATTTCTTCATTTGCTATGTTGCCTTTGGAGCCACTGAAGTAATTATATAGGAAAATTTCTAAAAGTTTCCTGAGAGGGGTGACTGATGACCTAAACGGTAGTAAATGGCTCTTGGAAAGACTCAGGCTATTCAGCATTTTTTTCGCTCTGAGTCCATAAGGCTTCAGGGATGTAGTGAGGCACATAGTGTGAAAAGAAATTATATTATTAGAAGTTTCAAAAGACAGTTCATTAGGAAGCCTCTGTAGCTTATATCAATATCTGATCATAGTAGGCTGACAATACAAGTACAGAGGCCACTCACCTGCATCAACTAAAAGGCAAGGGATGCAGGATGATCTAAAAGCACCAGTAGCTAATCTGAGGCTAACGATGTTGAGTGAAATCTAAATCTTCAACTTGTTGGTAGAAGGGATGAATATTTTTCACATATATATATATATATATATATATATATATATATATATATATATATATATATATATATATATATATATATATATATATATTAAAGTTTCGATAAAATTAGAGTATTATACAGTCTTAGCAGAGTCTGGCGATCTGCTCCTCAAGACATACGGGCTAATACTTTAAAGATATATACAATCTCTAAACTTTTAAATTTTAGCTTTTTTGAGATGCAAGACCAAAGTCAATTTTCTGTTGAAGGTTAGACCTACTAAATGCATTTCTTTCACACATTGAGTAAAAGTGTTTATATATATATATATATATATATATATATATATATATATATATATATATATATATATATATATATATATATATATATATATATATATATATATACTATTATGTATTAACGAAATCTTTCATTTGAATTTTATCAGCCTTGTTTCTGCATTTATTTGCTTTATGTAAAATTTTTGTGAAACCTCTAATTTATAAGGCTGTATATGTAAATTTAAAGTTTTTTCTGTTGAAGTGCTGCTTTAAGCTCCTCCCCGCTCATTTTATGATTTATAAGTGTCTAGTTTAACGCTTTGTTTCTTTTCTGTGTTTTCCAAGTCCTTGGATGGGAAGAGACACCGAAGTTTACCAGTGAGGAACTCGTTGGCTAAAGTATACAGTCGGGGCCCAAGGTTTCCACGACCTACTGCAGCTGTTGACTAAATTGAGCCTTTTGAGGATTACGCCACCCACTGTTGACGGCTTTTTGCAGGTACATCTCTGCCATCTGCTGTGTTTTGCTGTTCCTACGTGTTCTCTTCTGCAGTCCGCAGACCTGACGCAGAAATCCCGACTTTGAGGTGGACTCGGAAGTGACACCCCTGTCGACGCATCCTAGTCATGACCAGCTGCCGTGGTCCGAAAATTCCAGCCACGAAAATTCCTGCCACGAAAATTCCACCCACCAAATTCCACCCACGAAAATTTCACCCATGTAAAATTCCACCCCCGAAAGTTCCACCCATATTTTCTATATCTTTTATTTTCTTTTATTTATTTAATCATTAGACCAAATGAAACTGTTTATTTCATATTAATAACTAAAGGTTTAAATGTTAACAACTTTTTTTACTATATATATATATATATATATATATATATATATATATATATATATATATATATATATTGAATCATCAATTCACAATGCTTTCACCTCAGTGTTCGTAAGTGCTAATAATTCAGGATGTTTATTTCATTTAGGTCAGTCCTGTTGGCGTAAAATTTGTGAAATAGGTAAGAAGGTTCAGTATAATACTGATCCTTCGTTTGCATTGAAAGTAAAATGCTTCAATGCTTTAGCTTTTTCACCCATACACGATGTTGTTGATGGATTTGAACTTTTCTCCGATGATGAAGATCTACCAACAGAATTTATTACTTATTTTGAGCAGACCTATATTGGTGTCCAACGTGGAAGAGGTGAACGGAGACGGAGAGTTGAACCTCTTTTCCTTATCGAAATGTGGAATGTACATGAGCGTACTCTAAATAACGTACCGAGGACAAACAATCATGTGGAAAGTTTTAATAGTGCTCTAAGAACGTCGTTAACAAGTATCCATCCAAATTTATGGACACTTTGCTCATCACTCCAAAAAGAGGAAGCTCTAACCCAAACTAAAATTATTCATTTAAGACGAGGAGACAAGGCTCAGAAAAGAAAGAAATATAAGTCTATAAATGAGAGACTTATAAATCTTGTAGAAAATTATGAGCCATCATGCATATTAGAATTTCTAAAAGGTATAGCACATAACTTGCATGGTTAAATAAATTTAATTTCTTTTGTTTGAATTTTAATTTTGCATAGGTTGCAATACGAAATGGATACAATCAATAAATATTATTTTATGTATTAAAATTGTCTGTTTCTTTTACCATATGTATAACAGTAATTTCAACCTCACTTTCAATGGATACAATCAATAACTATTATTTTATGTTTTAAAAATTGCTTGTGTTTCCTTTCCCATATGAATAATAGTAATTTCAACCCCACTTTCAATGGATACAATCAATAAATATTATTTAATGTTTTAAAAATTGTCTGTTTCCTTTCCCGCGCGTATTATAGTCATTTCAACCTCACTTTTATGATGAAACATACATGAAAGGCAAGAAGTAGAAATTCTTTGTGGGTGGAATTTCCGTGGGTGGAACTTGACGTGGGTGAAATTTTCGTGGGTGGAATTTGGTGGGAGGAATGTTCGTGGGTGGAATTTCCGTGGGGGGAATTTACATAGCACCCCAGCTGCGTGAGCCTTGGAGCTCGTGGTGATATGTAGAGAGATAGTTGCCAGGTAGGAGCCATCATTATCCTTTTTGTTTGTTTTGGGACTCCATTTCCTCCCTTTTATGAGGGATCCTGCCGAACTGCACTCCCTACAGTAGCCTGTGAAGCTGCTACCTTGTTTGGAGCTGTGGGTGTCTTTCTCCAGCCTCAAAGAGTATGAGAATATTTATGCATTTAGTATTTTTTTAAGCGTTTAAGTTTTTTTTCTTGACTCTCTCTAGTTGAGAGTGTGGTGTTTCCCACGGGGGATTTTGTTAATTATCAATTGTGTGTTTCCTCATTTAAATATTTGACTCTCTCTCGCGTTGAGAGTGTGGGGAATTTTGTCATTAATTATTTAAGTGTTAATTGGTAATTATTAGTTGTTAAGTGTTAGCTGTTAATTGTTAATTATAAGTTGTTAAATTGTTAGGTAGTCACAAGGTTGGCTTTTCTAAAAATTGTTGTTAATAAATATTGTTGAGTTTTTGCAAGTGTTTTCGTTAATACTAACCAATTTTACATCGGATATAAATTCCATTACTGACTTCTATATTCGTGCAATAAGAACTTGCACCACGGCCCGACAAGGGTCGTGACATATACATACATAAATATAAATATATAAATATATATATATATATATATATATATATATATATATATATATATATATATATATATATATATATATATATATATATAGATATACATACATGTATAAATATATATATATATATATATATATATATACATATATATATATATATATATATATATATATATATGTGTGTGTGTGTGTGTGTGTGTGTGTGTGCGTATATATATATATATATATATATATATATATATATATATATATATATATATATATATATATATATATATATATATATATATATATATATGTGTGTGTGTGTGTTAGTGCAGAAACACAAACCCATCAAGTTGATAAAACAATGTCGTTACTTTTGTAAGTGGTAGTTAAAAAGTTGAGAGGTGTAAACAAATTACGATTTCATCTTGCTTCCTAAAATTATGAAGTCTCTTTGGCAGTGCAAGCAAGGTCTTCAAGGAGTACAGTTGTATATATTTCGTAATTCAAAGGATTCATTTTGGGCACACAGATGTAAGTTTTTTGACGAACTTATATATATTTGCTTTATATGTCTTATTCATTTAAGAGTTAAAAGACGTTAATTTGTTTATTTGTGACATTTAACATTTGATTGTCCTATAAATATGGTAAAGTGTGATATAGTCAAAGGAGGTTTAAAGTAGCAATGAAATTGTCTTGTTTAGTTAAATATATTTAATTAGCTTTGCAAGATGTATTAAGGTACATTATGTCACCGTTATGACATATTGAATATTATTGGTTATTTAATAATATATTTAAAGTTTGCAATAATCCCTTTCTGGAATGAACCTTCTACTACTACTACTACTGCTACTACTACTACTATTACTACTACTACTACTACTACTACTACTGTTAACGGAATAAAGGTTAAAGTAGGGTTTCTGAGATTGTGTCGCCCATAACAATAGTTCATTCATCTATAATATGAATACGGATCAGAAGGACAACGTAGAAGACAATGGTGACGCCAAGGAGAAGTTACGCACCCTCAAGAACAACCAGACTGCTGCTGTCTCTGCCCTCACAAAGAAATGGAATGGAGTCAGCAAGTGTATGGAGAAGCCTGATAATCTCCATTTAGTAAAGACAGGCATGGAGGAGTTTGAGGAAGGGTTAAAGAAGTACAAAGACTGCAACAGTGATTACTTGTCTCAACTACCTGTCAACGAGCACCAGCCAGAAATCAAAAGGTTTGAAGATAAAGAATTGTCTGCCTAAGGATTCAGATTTCAGGTGCATAAATGGATAGCCACAACAGAAGCAAATTTGCAGGATTCTATGGAGCAGGTCACATAAATCAAGGAGGTCAGTTAAAAGCACGGCATCAAGTGTAAAGTCAGCTCTCATACAGGAGAAGGCAAAGTTAGCTGGTTTGCTTGCACAGAGGGCACTGCTTGAGAAACAGTAAGAAATAGCCCAACAACAGGCATAATTAAAAGCCAAGGAAGATTTGTTAAAGTTGGATGGTGAAATTAAAGCAGCAAGGGCAAGGGAGAAGGTATTCCAGGAAGAAGTTATTCCATCGACAGACAAAGTTTTAAACCCTGAAACACCAGCATTTGTTCCCAGTCACAATGTGCATCATAATTAACAAAATGTCACAGTACCTTTTCTACCCATGGCACCTGCCCCAGAGTCATTCTACCAAAGTCAGCAACAGTTAGCAGCGGCTATGATGCTGCCTCATGCTGAAGTGACCAAGTTTTGTGGTGATCTTCTTGAATATGCATCATTCATGTTGGCATTTAATGACTGAATCGTGCCACACACCACATCAGACTCCAACAGGCTGTATTTCTTAAATCAGCATCTAGAAAGAAAGCCTAAGTCACTCATAGCTAGGTGCATGTTTATGAATACATCTGAAGGATACATTGAAGCAAAAAGATTTCTGGACAGTGTATGGAGATCCATACAAAGTTTCCATGGAATACATAGACAATCTAACCAAGTGGCCACAAGTAAGAGGTGATAACAGTGAAATGTAATCATATCACGCAGTCATTGTCAAACATGCAGGTTTTAAATGACTCGCCAAACCTTCAGAGGGTGATTTCAAAGCTGCCAGTGTATATTCAAAATAAGTGGTTAGATCATGTGATAAAGCTCAGGAAGCAGGGTGTTTGTGTGTTTCACCACATTAGTGGAATTTGTGCAGAATGCAGCAGAGGCAGCAATGGATCCTGTATTCAGCAGGGAAGCTTTGGGTAAAGTGTGTTTTTTCAAAGGCAAAGGCAAATCATGGCCCAAGTCAGACCAAGTAAAAATCGTTTGCAGTTACAGTGCAACCATCAAATTCTGCCAACCAGTATACCAGGAAATGCCAACTCTGTAGTGGTCATCATGATATTGAGGAGTGCCTTCAATTTCTGCACAGGAGTGTGGATGAAAGACGAGAATTTGTTAAAGACAACAGTCTTTGCTTCAGTTTTTTGGTCAATAACCACACTTTAAAAAATTGTCTCAATCGACAGCATTGCGAGACATGTAATAAAAGGCATCCTACCACTCTGCATATTGAGAACTTTTGGATGCTTGACAGCAACAGTGCAATTGTGTCACAAGCTAGTGCACAGTTTGAAAGTACAGGTCAAGGTTGTGCTAAGGGTCAAGATGGTACTCAAGGTGAAGGTCGCACTCCAGGTCAAGGTAATACTAAAAGTCTAAGTAATGTGAGGTCTTCTGCATGTACAATTTCTGATACAGTGTTGCAATCAATCTTGCCTCTGCAATTAAGTGTAAAGGGTAGCAGCAATGTAGTACAAACTTATGCCTTTTATGATACGGGCAGTAGAGGTTGTTTCATTAAAGATAGTATCAAGGATCAATTAAACTCTAAAGGTATTGAAACAGCTATCAAGTTACAAACAATGCATGGGACTGATACGGTTAAAACCTTTATTGTAAATGGTCTTGTTGCTGCTGATATACATGGTAATAATGATGTTGTATTGCCAAAGGTACTCACACAAAAGGATAATCCTTTTAATCATGATCAAATTCCAAGGTATGAAATGTTAAAGGATTGGCCTCATTTATCAAGTGTTATTAATAAGATTCCAGTATATCAGCCAGAGTTAGACATACGAATTTTGATAGGTAGTAACTGTCCAACAGCTATACAACCTTTAGAGGTTGTACCCACTTCAGGTTATGGCCACTTTGCAGTGAGATATTTGCATGGATGGACAGTTAATGGGCCTGTACATGTTAAGGTTAATTCAAATGGGGTTTCATTTCACAGGTTACTTGTATCTGATGTTCAACATGTTACTGACTGTATTAGTGTTGAAAGTATTAGGAAGTACTTTGAGTTAGATTTTTCAGAAAGGGATCTTGGGTCAGTTCCTGATGAGCGTGGCTTATCTTTTGAGGACATAAGATTTGTGAAAAGGTGTCAGGATGACATTGAATTTAGAGATGGTCACTTTCAGCTACCCATGCCTTTCAGAGATCTCAATGTGAATCTTCCTAACAATAAGGAGCAGGCTGTTAGCAGAGCTAAGTGGCAAAGAAGGAAGATGAAGAATTGTGAAGATTACAGACAGCAGTACACAGCATTCATGGACAAGTTGTTTGAAAAAGGCTATGCTTACAAGATCCCGGATGATGAGGTCAGTAAGATTCTTGTTTGGTATCTTCCTCATCACACAGTTTTTTATCACAAGAAAGGAAAGATTAGGATTGTTTTTGACTGTAGTGCCAAGTTTGAGGGTGTGTCATTAAATGGTGTTCTGCTACAGGGTCTAAACCTCACCAATTCATTGACGGGAGTACTTATTAGATTCCGGCAGGAGGTTTATGCATTCATTGGAGATATTGAAGCTATGTTCTTTCAAATAAAGATTCCACCTGAGAATCAGGACTATGATAGATTCTTGTGGTGGCCTAATGGTGACATCAATCGACCTCTTGAAGAATTCCGAATGGCGGTTCACATTTTTGGAGCAATCTCATCACCGAGTATTGCAAATACTGCATTGAAGGCCAGAGCAGACAAAGCAGATGAGAAGTATGATTTAACTGTTGGCAGCACCATGAGACACAATTTCTATGTTGACGACTGTTTGAAGTCATGTGCTGATGTTCCTACAGCAATGAAGTTGGTGAAGGATTTGGTATCTGCAACTGGTGAAGGAGGATTTAGGTTAACTAAATTTGTCAGCAATTCAATTGATGGCCTTAAAGCTTTGCCTGCTGAAGATTGTTTGGTTGAAAGTGACAAGTTTAATCTTGACAAAGAGAGTTTAATGACAGGAGCCTTACGAATGTTATGGGACCTTAAAGAAGACTCATTCAAGTTCTCAATTGAGCTCAAGGATAATCCATTCACCAGAAGAGGATTGTTATCAACTATCTCATCATTATATGGTCCCTTCAGGTTGCTCTCTCCAATCATCTTACCAGCCAAGAAACTGTTACAAGAATTGTGTCATGTTGAGAGTTTGGACTGGGATGAGAGAATTCCAGATGAGCCAGCTGAAAGGTGGCAACATTGGATACAAGGTCTTCATTTACTGGAGCAGCTTTCAATACCAAAATGCTTCAAGTCAAGTTGGTTTGGTAATGTGACAGGTTCAAGTCTTGTATTATTCAGCGATGCAAGTACATTTGGTTATGGTGTTGCAGCATATCTTGTTCTTCACGATGGAAACCAAGTTCAGTCAAATCTTGTCATGGGAAAATCAAGAGTATCTCCCAAAAAGGTGGTGAATATACCTAGGTTAGAACTTACAGCGGCAACTGTATCTGTCAAGGTTGCTCAACACATCCTGAAGGAGTTGGAGTTTACTGTTGGCAAGGTAGTGTACTACACAGAATCAACAACAGTCCTTCACTATATTCATAGCAACACTGAAAGGTTCCCAGTTTTTGTAGCCAACAGAGTCAGGGTTATAAGGGACTACTCCCAGCCTGAGCAATGGAGATATGTGAACTACAGTGATAACCCTGCTGATATGGCATCAAGAGGTATTAGTGTACATCAGTTTTTGCAGTATGATGAATGGTTTCATGGCCCATCGTTTATTGCATCTGATTATTTGCCTTCATAGGAGTATGTGTGTGCAGATTGTGTTGATGGTAAGAGTGAACATGTGTCTGCGGTCACAATTTCTGAAGAACATCATGGGTTTACAAGATTGATTGAATATTTCTCTTCATGGCCAAGGTTACAAAAGGCAGTTTCTATATTTCAACAACTGAAGTCAATCCTTAGTGGTAAAAGGAAAGGTTGTGTAACCACTGATGCTGGAAGGGCAATAATAATGTATGTTCAACGGGAAGTGTTTGGTGATGAAGTGAAGGCTTTATCAAGGGAATTGTCAGTTGGCAAGAGTAGTCCAATATATAAGCTTGATCCCTTTCTTGATTCTGAGGATGGCTTATTGAAGGTTGGAGGTAGGATTAGAAGGTCTGATATTCCAAAGTCTGCCAAACATCCCATACTGTTACCAAAGAAGCATCATGTGACTACATTGTTGATACGACATGAGCATGAATTATTAGCTCATTCAGGTAGAAACCATGTTCTCTCCAATCTAAGGCAGAAGTATTGGATCATCAATGCTAATGCAACTGTCAGGAATGTGTTATTTCATTGTGTTACTTGCAGGAAGTTGAAAGAACCAGCTTTGAGTCAAAAGATGGCTGATCTTCCAGAAGACAGATTGGAACCTTCACCACCATTCAGTAATGTTGGTATTGACCTCTTTGGACCCTATTACATCAAGGAAGGAAGAAAGGAGTTAAAGAGGTATGGTGTGATATTTACCTGCTTGGTTAGTAGGTCAATTCATATTGAAACTACAAACACTTTACAATCTGACTCTTTCATAAATGCTTTGCGAAGATTTGTTTCTCGAAGAGGTCATCCCAAGGTTATTAGATGTGATAATGGAACCAACTTCCATGGGGCTGAGAGAGAACTTAAGGCAGCTCTTGATGAGATGGAGGAAAAGAAGATTGAGAAGTATTTGTCGCATCATCATATTGAATGGAAATTCAATCCACCTGCAGCAAGCCACATGGGTGGTTGTTGGGACCGCCAAATCAGAACAGTTAGAAAAGTGTTGTCTGCACTGGTGAAGGAATTTGGTGAAAGGCTAAATGATGAAAGTTTACAGACTCTGCTTTGTAAGGTTGAGAGCATCATCAATTCAAGACCGTTAACCACTGTAAGTGACAGCGTAGATGACCTTGAGCCACTAATTCCAAACCATTTGTTGATTCCAAAATCTTATGTGATCCCTCCCCCTGGATTATTTCAAAAGGATGATGTTTACATGAGGAGGAGGTGGAGATGCGTTCAATATCTGACCAACCTGTTTTGGTCAAGATTTAGAAAGGAGTATTTGAGCACTTTACAGACTAGACAAAAGTGGAATGAACCAAGAAGAAATCTAATTGTTAGATATGTGGTCTTGGTAAAGAGTGACATTGAGCCAAGGAATCACTGGCCAATGGGGCGAGTGATAGAAGTATACCCTGATGACAAAGGAACAATTCGCAGTGCCAAGATTAAGATACTTTCTTCGGTTATTGTCCGTCCAATTCAGGAGCTACTGTTATTCGTTGAAGGCTAGGATTTTCATGTTAAATGTAACGTGATATTATGTTGTTCTTATGGCCTATCATTTGATATTATATATTATTTGAGTTATGAATATGTTTAATTTTGTTTAGGTGAATATGTGAATCATGAAAGTGTTTTGAATTCAAAGAGTTTGTATTGTAACTTAAAAGTTATTTATTGTGTTTGCATGAGTAGGAGTATATTTTGATAAACAGGTTTAATCTGTTTATGAGGCTGAGTATGTTAATGCAGAAACACAAACCCATCTAGTTGGTAAAACAATGTCGTTACTTTTGTAAGTGGTAGTTAAAAAGTTGAGATGTGTAAACAAATTACGATTTCATCTTACTTCCTAAAATTATGAAGTCTCTTTGGCAGTGCAAGCAAGGTCTTCAAGGAGTACAGTTGTATATATTTCATAATTCAAAGGATTCATTTTGGGCACGCAGATGTAAGTTTTTCGACGAACTTATATATATTTGCTTTATATGTCTTATTCATTTAAGCATTAAAAGGCGCAAATTTGTTTATTTGTGACATTTAACATATGATTGTCCTATAAATATGAAAAAAATGTGATATAGTCAAAGGAGGTTTAAAGTGGCAATGAAAGTGTCTTGTTTAGAAAAGTATATTTAATTAGCTTTGCAAGATGTATTAAGGTACATTATGTCACCGTTATGACTTATTGAATATTATGAGTTATTTAATAATGTATTTAAAGTTTGCAATAATTCCTTCCATGAATGAACCTACTACTACTACTACTACTATTACTACTACTACTACTACTGTTAACGGAATAAAGGTCAAAGTTGAGTTTCTGAGTTTGTGTCACCCATAACCACACATATATATATATATATATATATATATATATATATATATATATATATATATATGGTATGTATGTATGTATGTATGTATGTATGTATGTATGTATGTATGTATGTATATATATATATATATATATATATATATATATATATATATATATATATATATATATATATATATATATATATATTTCTGGGTGAATGTGACGGAAATGATAAACAACTGTTTTACTTGTAGAAAACTTGAAACCATTCAAACCTGGCCATTTAATAATTTGATCAACCGTAAGTTGAAGCTTTATTTCAACTGTGGCCAGTTTTTATCCTGAAAATGAAAGAGAAAGGCCATCCGCTAGTAGTGTATGGATAACGTCATCTGGAATCACAGAAGTAGTTCCATTAATTGCCAGCGCAAATAATTTACCACTAAGTAAGCTACCATGTGTAATCTTTCTCTATGGCGTTTTCTTGAAAACAGATTATTTCTAAATACCTGAACAAATAAAGAACTGACCTCTAAGACCAAGACTTGATGTTTCTTGGAAACAAATGACTCAAAAAAGGATGACTCTAGATTGACAAGTGCAACCATTGAAGAGTGCATTCTTCGAAAGCAACACTGCAGATGTGATAAAATACACCTCTTTTATAGTATCCATATAAGCCTTGCATTGACTATTTTTTCCATGATTTTATACAGAAAACATGTTAATGCTTTTGCTTAGTAGAATTCAGCTAAAGTTTTGTCTTTTCCAGGTTTGATAAAAGCTAAAAAAATGGCTAGTTCCCCGACTGATAGGATACTATGGTCTCGACATACTCAGTTATTAATACTTATGATAAAAAGTATATTGTTATTACACTCTTTTTTTTATCATAGAAGAAGGAATTTAGTCTTAGCCTGGGGCTGTATCACTGCATGATGATCATGCAGAGTCAAACTATCTCTCTGTAAATACAGGTACTGCTGATAAACTCAGTTTTAAGCCAACCTCCATCAAGTACGGCAAAGATCCAGTAAGAGGGAGGTTAATTCTATTTTGCAATAGGTGACAAAGGTTGAATAGAGTTAGGCATTACATTATCGTTGATACACAGGGGCAAGGACTCATGAGGCAATATTCTTGCTTCATAAGAACTAGGTGGGTTGCATGTCTGCTTTGATATTTTTCCTCCTGATTTCAATGCCTTTGCATAGCGTGTTGATTTATTCAGCAGTCTCTAGGCCTTCCCCACACTTACATATTCAATACTGAATTTATTGAGGGCCCCTTCTTCTAACTTATATTGCTGGCTGCTCTCATCAGTAGATTTATGATTCAAGTTACAGTTTAAACACTTGGCCTCAAGTGTACATTTTATGTAGTAAAGCTTTAAGCAAGTGTTATCCTTTTTTTCTTTTCTTTTTGTAAACTTTAGAACGATGCGCAAAGGTTAAACAATTAATAAATTGCAAGAGCTTTTGTTTAAAAGGCTGAACTTTAACACTTTCAATTTCAATGTTAACGGGGAAAGGTACATCACCATCCAAACGAGTGAGTATAATTATTGATCTTCCAGGGACAGTATGCACTTTCCCCATTGTTTATGGGAACATGACCAGTACCTCCTCTTCTGTAAATTTATACAAGTCACTATTAAAAACTGCTCCCTATCCATAGCTGAGGTTAACTAGGGGTTTGACAACCAACTTCATACCATCACATTTTGACTTGAATTGAATAATGGTGTATAATTTGACATGTATGGCGTAATGAATTTTTCTACAAAATACGATATACTGTATCTCAAGATGCGAGGGTTCTTACTGTCTTCTGAAGAAATTTGCAGATCCTAAAAGAATTTCTTGCACCCGTTCTAGATTGAGCAATAAGCTGCATTCGTGTTTTTGGCTTTACCTGGGAAGCCACAACTACCTTTATATCTCTGTTAATGCAATCTGCAACTTTGTACACATCTAGATCCTTTGGTACACCATCACACAGAACGCCCTTGATATTGAAATTATTCATCTTTATATTTATTATATTGGAGATTTCATTTAATCCTTCATCAAGATTATGTGCCCTCTAGGAGTCTCATTCTAATATCGTTGTTAAAACCGTACCATTCCAAGGCTCTGTCTTATGAGATTTGGGTAACATATAGGATTCTTAGCTACCCTTGTTGCCAGAATTACTTGATATACAAATATTGGAAAGCAAGGTCCATATTTGTTCCTAAGTCGTCAACAGAATTTTCTTTAAATGAATTGCGAGAGGCCATCAACCGTGCCAGGGGGAGTTAGCATCATTTTTCGAAGGGTCCATAATCAAAGATGGGGTTTTGGTTGTTAGTTTTGATTGTTTTGTTGGTTCACCTCTTTGAGGATATCAAGAAAGTATAATAAATTGGAAAGGAAATTTGTGTTCTCCACTATCAGCACATTGAGAGTATACTTCCCAAATGGTCCATTCCATATCCTACCAGTGGGATATCACCAAAACTATCATAGAGGCACAGGTGTAACCTAAACACGCCTGTTAGAAGTTATACCAAGAAAATATTGAATAATCCTCTCCATATCTGTAATGATGGGCTTTTGGTCAGAATCAGAGAGTCCTATCTCTAGGAGTAAATGCCCCCGGATTCTGATGACCCAACCTTTGAAAATAGTTCAACCAAAAAAGGTCCAAAGCATCTTTGGGATGGCTGAAATCATTCAATAATCTCAAATAAGACTTTGAGTGCAATTACCTCCTAACTATGATCCCTTCTCCCGTTTATCCAAGCAGGCAGTAATAACGAATATGGAAATATCAAAGCACTTAAAAGAAAATTGTATCTATAAACAAAGACTTAAAAGCTAGGACAGTTTGGATAGAAAGATGAAAGAAATTTGTTAAAATTAGGACTAGATTGTAGTCATGTTGAGAATCAGCGATAGAAAAGGGAGAGAAATTTGGATTCGAACTAAGAGATAAGTTTTTCCAAGTTCGAGAGCCATCAAAAGACTTCAACAAGGAAATTATACTACGTATTGAAGTCGAGTAACTACATTAAGGCATTCTCTCGTTAAGATGGCTCCAAAGTCTCATCGTCGTCATTCCAATATAATAGCCCAGACATTCCAAGGACTGGGTAGTAGTAGGAATAAAAAACAGTAGACTTCTTCAGAACGTCCAGCACGGGATGGGCTTGGATGCTCGTCATGACGTAGGGTGTTATCTTTGATGTTTGTTAATAGATTTTCAGAATAATGTCAATGACCAAATATTTTTATAATCTATCTAGCCATGCTACAACCCTGGTTTGGAAATCAGAATGCTGCAAACACAAGGATACAACAGGGAAAGTAGCTCAGTGAGGAAAGGCAATGAGGGAATACCCCAAAAATGTACTATATATACGTAATTAATAGAAAAAAGGAAATATTTTATGATCAGTAACAACAATAAAATAGATTAGATATATATTTTGGAAATCAGAATGCTGCAAACACAAGGATACAACAGGGAAAGTAGCTCAGTGAGGAAAGGCAATGAGGGAATACCCAAAAAATTTACTATATATACGTAATTAATAGAAAAAAAGGAAATATTTTATGATCAGTAACAACAATAAAATAGATCAGATATATATTAACTACTGACCAAGACTTATGTCAACTCATTAAAAAAAAATAAAAATGTTTTGACTTCTGAAGATCAAATAATTCAATCACCTAATTAGCAAAATGACTTCTCAATCTGGTAACAGCTGGAATTAAAAATTTGTATTTACACTACAATATCATAATTATAACTGATTTATTATTTCCCATTTATTACATCACAAACCTTTACTCAGAAATTACTTCATTGCCAGAAAATTATGTTTCTTTTTTTTTTTGTTGGTGCATCCTTATTAAAAGAAAATAACCATTAAAATCCCAAGTGAATAAAATCTAATAATTATAGGTAGTATTCCGATTAAATCCCCTTTTTCCTCAAGAAAACCCTCCAATATTAACTTAGGTTAGTAGATTGTGTTTGAATTTAAATGCATACCTTAAGCAAGTCTTTCTGAATAGTCTAATTATCGAAATTAGAAATAGCATTAGTCCTACGTCTCTACAGACATCATCTATATGAACAATTTATGGAATAATCTTCTCAAATCAATCTATCTTAAACTTTCTGAGAATAATTCATCAACAAAAATCCATTTGTGAAATTTCACATCAAAGGGACTATAAACAAACTTAAATATTCTGATCACCTTGATTTTTTGTCAGGAACATTTTCTCTGCGTTCCTCGTAACTCTGCCCTCATTCCTAAAAGACTTCCATCAGCCCATTCCCTCATCCCCACAAACGTCTTTCTTTATTTACTTCCATCCTGCTAGCAATCTTTCCCACTATTCTCTACAAACATCATCCATATGAACAATTTATGGAATAACCTTCTCAAATCAATCTATCTTATACTTTCTGAGAATAATTCATCAACAGAAATCCATTTACGAAGTTTGACAGGAAAAGGACTATAAACAAACTTAAATATTCAGATCAGCTTGATTTTTTCGTCAGGAATATTTTCTCTGCCTTCCTCGTAACTCCAGCCCCGCCCCCTTTCCTCTGCCCTCATTCGTAAAAGTCTTTCATCAGCCCATTCCTTCATCCCTACAAACGTCTCTCTTTATTTACTTCCATCCTGCTAGCAATCTTTCCCACTATTCCCATAAAACCTCAAAAAAAAGAAAAAAAAAATTAAATGACAAAACCGAGTGGGTCCATAAAATCTCTTTCGTAATGCTTCATACCTGATGAAAAACTGGCCAAAACCCAGGCATGTATATCACAACCTCGTCCGGTCCCTGTAGTCCAGTAAATCTACCATTTGACCTAGGACAAATTGCCAGAAAAATGAAATTACTTGCAATGACTTTTAATTATCATGCTAAAAGAAATATCAAAAATGTAGAAATATATATTTGGTGGAACATGGTGAAATATGCAATTCAAGGTAGCCATTGTCGAAATATCTGTTTTTGATTATATTGCCAAAAGTAATAGAGCTAGAATTATGAAAATGGTGTCTATACCCATGTTTTCATGGTCGAAGAATCATTTGAGACTAATTTCAGGGAGCTGTCATGATTACATCATAATGAATTCAATATGGCTGCCATGGTTGGTACGCAAAAACTGAAAATCGCAATAACTTCGACAGTATCCTACCGAAGACAACAATCTTGGTGTCTATTTATAGGTTTTCATGGTAAATGAGTCTATTTATCTATAATGCAGGTGTCAGTTTGTTGAAATTGAAACCAAGGCATGCTAGTTAATTCTCCTTAAATGTAGGTTCACATGCCCAAGATATCACGATCATCATCTGAAGTCTCGTCAGTGTTCTCCAAGTTCATGTTCTCACAGATCCCCCTGCATTCACTGCAGGCTGGTGTACAGTCAAGACCCAGTCGTCTGCACCCACAACGTTTTCCGCACCCTGTCTTGCATTTGCATCTTACCACTTCCAATAGTGATTTTGGAGCAACGTCCAAATCAGTCATAAGGGGGAACATTTTTCCTTCGATGATCTTCCACCCCCAATTTTCAGCATTCAGGCTGTTACCCTTCCACGCCTGAACTTGGTGGAAAACACGGAAACTGTGGTACTTTACTGCCCCTGAAGTTGGTGGCAATGATTTGGGGTGAATAACTTTTTTGCTAGTGGCAACTAATTCTTGAAACCTGTGGTGTCTCAGTGAATCCAGATTGCCATCTGGTTTTGCCTTGTACACACAAAGCATAGCTTTCTCCCCTGCCTGAATTATTTCATCCTCGCTGGAATCATAGTTGCCAAACACCTTAGCAAGGTCACAAAAGTATTCACTGTCCTGTGCCAACTTCAGTGCCACACCCTTTCCATAACCAAAGACACGTGAAGTTGTATCACAGCCAAGGAACGCATGGACAAAAAGAATGCTATTGCAAAGAGCATCTCCAAGTTTCTGACATACATGTCCAATGTTCAGAAGTTGCTCCTTTTTTCCCTTTTTAGGCTCCGGCCTCCAGAACATATTATACTTCACATTCTTAGTATGATAACATAGAAGGACAAGAAGATCTGTATCATCTCCAACGAGAATAACATTACACTGCGACACAACCTTTATTGCGGTCTGGACAATAAGTAGATCAGCATCATCTTTTGCGTGGTGAACTTCACAACCAGCAGCTTCAAGGGAATCACCAAGCAAATTAATGAAACGTTGCTTGTTTTCATCATTTGATAGGAATTCCTCTTTTTTGATCTTGAGCGACATCTGAGTTTGAAAATTGACTGCTCTTCCTTGGCGCGTTCCTAGGCGTCTTTGATGGGTACTATCTTTCGTTGATGGCCCACTGGTGTAACCATCAAAAACGATGACTGCCTTTCCATAACGTTTCTTCACATATGACGTGTACCTTTGAAGGATCGACTTATAGGTGTCTCCAATTTGCCATGGAATCCTGTGAAGTAGGGCACCACCATCGAGTACATATTGGCAATTGGAAGGTTTGTCCGGACGATCATCCTGTGGGATCAAATCCCAAATAGCTTTTGCAAGGGCTGGTTTGTTGGCTTTAAGCTGAACGTGCCTGGTCTCAAACAGAGCTGGTGGATAAGAGCATAGTTCATACTGAAAGGCATCCAGCAGATCTGTAGCCTGTGTTCCGGCGATCACCAGTCTCTGAAACAGTAGCTGGGGATCGATGTTCACTTTCTCCCCATCAATTTTGATAGTTGACTTTGATTCTGGTGTTATAACCTGATTTCGTTTCCGAAATACATATTGATTAACAATATTTCCTGTCATATCCTCAAGAATTTTCTGTCCAACTTCCTTGGCTAACTCTACATTAACGTCCTCTCTAGTAGCTACCCCTGTCACAATATTTTGCAATGACATACTTTCTTCAAATGGATTCCTTTCTGCCAGTATTGAAACGAGTTTGTTGGTATCGGCTATGTCCTTTGCCTGACGTGCCTTTGACAGATCTTTATGCTGCTCACTTGTTGCATACTTAACTGAAGTCAGTTGCTGCATGGCATCATTGACCTCTGCGCAAATAGGTCTGGACAGACACCATACCAGTCGCTGTGTTTCTGTCATACCCCGTCCTCTCGTCAAACCACCCGTTGTTTTAAGGCTTCTCATGAGAACTTGTTCTATAACCAAATCTGGGGACAGTCCTGCCCAATAACGATCCGACCTTCGCACGACGTGCAAACCGTCCATGAAGTTGGAGTAGATATCTGGATTGGAATCCTCCAGCTTCCACATTTTCTGCAGATATAGGTACACCGACTTTGTGTACAAGTTATGTCCAGAGGCAGCAAAATAAGGCAACATATTTTGCAAGGTTGCAAGATGCAACTTCCAGTCACCTGTTCGTTCGGACCTCAGGAAGTTCCGAACAATGTCAATCAATTTCATATACATAACCCACAGTTTACTCTCATCCGGAACACCTAGTACCACTCTCCAGTTTGGACTTATAACATCTGTCCTGGTTTTTAATCATCATTTTGTGGAGAGTCCTCATAACTACTACATGTGAAAGCTCAATAATCATTCACATAGACACCAAGTTTGCTGTCTTTGGTGGGATTCTGTAAAAGTTACTGCGATTTTCAGTTTTTTCGTGCTTACCACGGCAACCATATTGAATTCATTATGATGTAATCATCACAAATCCCTAAGATTGGTCTCATATGATTCCTTGACCATGAAAACATGGGTATGGATATCATTTTCATAAGTCTAGCTCTATTACTTTTGTCAGTATAGGCAAAAACAGAAATTTTAGTAATGGCTACCTTAATTTGCATATTTTACCATGTTCCACCAAATATATTTTTCTACATTTTTGATATATCATGTGGCAGGTCTAACTTAAACATATGAAAGTGGTTTCGTTTTTCTGGCAATTTGTCCTGGGTCACCCCCTATTTTGGGCTAGATTTACTGGACTACTGGTCTCCAGCGGTAGTCGAACAACTGCCCAAGGTGGGCGGCAGGTATATCCCACTGTTGGAAGGAGAAGCACGAGCAGTGATTCAAGGATTATCCCAGACTAGTGTCAATTATCCTTTACCTTGGAAATCTAATGTTGCTAAACAAAGGCTGCAAATAATGGAAAACTGACCAGGAAAAGGTTAGATAATTTAAACGTCAAACTTGAAAAATTTCCTGATCTAAAGAGAAGATATGATGAGGTTTATAAAAAATATGAGGGAGATTGTAATATTAAGGAAGTTCCTCCCTCTGAAATGGTTACATCTTATCCTGTATATTATTTACTCACCGACCAGTTGTGCGCGAGAGTAGCAATTCTACTAAGGTTAGGCCTGTGTTTGATGCCTCGGCAGTGGGTAATAATGGCTTTTCCTTAAATGACTGTCTTGAATGTGGACCTTCTCTGAATCCTGATCTTGTTGGAGTATTGATAAGATTTAGAAGATGGAAGGTAGCCTTAACGGCTGATATTACTAAGGCTTTCCTGCAGATCTAGGTTCGGAGAGAGGACCAAGATGTACACAGATTCTTATGGAATTGTGATGGTACTGTACATATTATGAGATTTGTTCGTGTTCCCTTTGGTAATAAGAGCCGCCCATTTTTTATTAAATGCTACCATCAAAAATCGTTTGAAAAATTATCCCCATTCTAAAGTTGTAAATGAATTATATAATAACTTGTATGTAGATGATTGGTTGTCAGGTGCTGACAGTGATGCTGAAGCATGTGTCAAGTTTAATGAGGCAAGGAAGATTATGGCTGAAGCTGGTATGTCATTGTCTAGGTGGAATTCAAATAGGAAAGCTTTAAGGGAGAAATTCCATGAGATATTTGAATTATATAGGGGAGATGAATCTGTGAAAATTCTTGGTATGCAATGGTTTTCTGAAGAAGATTGTTTTACATTTAATGAATTTATTATTGAATATCAGTTTGAAGTGATATCTACTAAGAGGAATGTTCTAAGTGTCATAGCCAGATGCTTTGACCCTCTTGGCTTAATTAGTCCATTTATTATGCTTGCTAAAATTCTTTTTCAGGATATATGGAGACTTGGGCTTAACTGGGATGAAGTATTGCTTAAAGAATTAAATTTGAAATTTCAAAATTGGTAAAAAGGGTTTTAAGGAACTTTAGCCTATGAAGATTCAGCGAAGTTATTTTCCTAGCCTACAGTGGAAGGGCATAAAGGGTTTAGAACTTCATTCCTTTGGGGATGCATCTGAAAGGGGCTTTGGGGCCTGTGTGTATATAAGAGTTCCACTGGGAGATGATCTAATTCAGGTTTCTCTAGTTTTGAGTACAGGTAAGGTAGCCCTTATCAAGAAAGTTTCATTGCCTCGTTTAGAGTTGTTAGGTGCATTACTTTGCGCGCGTTTATTAGTGTTCGTTGAATCTGCTCTATTTCTTACGGAGGAGGTGTCCTATTATTGTTGGAAAGATTCGACTGTTGCTTTATCTTGGATTAAGGGAGATCCTAGTCGATGGAAGACTTTTGTAGCAAACAGAGTTACTGAAATTCAGACGTTAACCTCTCCTAGTTGTTGGTATCATTGTCCAGGTAAGGAAAACCCTGCTGATTCCATCTCTAGAGGGATACCTGCTGAAAGACTTGTTCTTTCTGATATTTGGTTTTTTGGTCCACCTTGGCTTAAAGGGACGTTAACTTTACAGCATGAGCAGGTAGAGATGCCTTTGAATGATGATGAAAATTGCAATAAAATTGTAGCAGGTTGCTTAGCAGTAGAAACTTTTCCCCAAGTTTTTTAAATTTTCAGATGGAGTAAATTTCCTAGAGCCCTCAATATTGTGGCTTGGACTTGGATATTTATTAAGAATTGTAAACCTCAATCTACCAAATACTTTTGTCCATTGACTTATGATGAGTTAACCAAGGCTAAGACAAAATTGTTTCAATGTGTGCAAAGGGAAACATATCCTCAGGATATCCTAGCTTTAACTCAAGGTAAACTGCTTAAAAAGGGAAGCCCTTTGAATAAGTTAGACCCCTTTTTGGATAATGAAGGTCTTTTGAGAATCAAAGGTCGTTTAGAGTACTCTGATTTGTGCTATGAAAGCAAGCATCCTATTATTCTTCCCCCAAGTCATATAGTGAAGGCTTTGGTTCGCTTCCAACATGTTCTTTTAAAACATGCTGGTGTGTCTACTCTTATGTCTACTTTGAGAAATAGTTATTGGATTGTTAGACTTCGGAGGTTAGCTAAGGCTTTATGTAGAGAATGTGTGTCTTGCCGCAGGCAAGATTCGAAGGCCTGCCGTCAGCCTGTAGCTCCTCTTCCTGAACTACGAGTCAAATATGCTCCTCCCTTTACTGTAACTGGTTTAGATTATGCCGGCACTTTGTTTTGTGCTGACATGCCCCTCAAGAAGTTGTATATTTTACTCTTTACATGTGCTGTTGTACGTTCTGTACATTTAGAGCTTACCGATTCTCTATCTCTGCCAGATAGTCTTCTTGCCATAAGTAGATTTACATCAAGGCGTGGTATTCCTTCTACATTTTATTCTGATAATGCAAAAACATTTGTTAGTGCTTCCCATGTCTTGCTGCAGCATTATGGCCCACTAGCTCCTCAGTGGAAGTTTATTGTGGCCCGTGCTCCTTGGTGGGGAGGTTGATGGGAGCACTTGATAAGGTCAGTTAAGTCGGCTCTCAAGAAAAGTTTAGGTACGAAATGCCTATCTAGATATGAATTAGAAACTACACTGCATGAAGTCGAAGCATGCATTAATTCAAGGCCTTTAACCTTTGTGGGGAAAGAACCTGACATTTCTAATCCTTTGACTACTTCATATTTTCTTATTGGTCGTAATGCTG
>NC_090741.1:26084483-26091983 GCF_036898095.1 Palaemon carinicauda | reverse complement strand
AGGTACCAGAATTCTAACTCCTGGAGCGAGTATCCCTCGTGAAAGGGATATCGCGACATATCAGAGGACGTATTCTAGACACGTCACATGGCAATCTACGACCTGAACAGAGATTCGTCTCGTAGGAGGGAGATTGACGAGATACGAATTCGGGAAAGAAAAAGGGGAGCCGCTCCCAAGGCTTCCCTATCCCCCGATTCGTATGCGTGCCTGGCGCCAATCCTGGCGCCATCTGTATTCCTTGTAGCGTACACGAGGTGCTACAGATACTGTATGTAGGGAGGGGTCCTACAGCCCTTTCTTAGAAAGGCAAGGGCGGGTCCATCAGGACGACATGGCTATCTCACCCAAAAATAGATTTTTCGCTTCGCTCAAAATCCGTTTTTGGGGCTCAAGCCATGTCGTCCTGATGGAAGTGTACCAGAGCATTACTGTATCTGTGGATTCTCAGAACGTGCCGTACTCCCCGGAGATATTTATTCCCGGTCGACTAGACCTAGAGACCTAAGATGTTACCGTTATACATCTTTTCAACTAACTATAAACTATGTTAGAGCTTCCTGCCCCCTACAGGGAAGAGTCCTACTAGACTCTGGAAAGTCTCGAAGAGTACATATATCTATGTATGAATACCAGGCAAGCTAATATAGTGGTCTCGCCCTATATTAAGTAAAGCATAGTTTGTATAGAACCACTGCGTCAATATATTGACCAGTCATCCGCACAATACTTGTATTGGACAAAGGTTTATATCCGCATAGGAAGAAACTAATAAAACCGCCCTCGTCCCTTTATGGGACGGAGTCCTCCCATTAGGGGACTTACATAAACCAATGCAACATAGCTTGCAAAACAGAACAATTCTATCAGAATTATCCTAGATAAGATACATAGAATTAAAATGCTCAATTATACCAATAAATTGACACAGGTGAAAGAGACGCAAGGTTCTCAAGAACAAGTTTATTGACAGATAATAAACAGACAGGTTAACAACAAATATATATATTTATATAAAAGAGGGTAACCCAAAACTTTAAGCATAAGTATGATAGTAAACAGAACTTGTTTATCTGAAAGAAAAACCATTAAACACCACTTTAATGAGATACCAAGGTATCAAGTCATAAAAAATCTGTATTACAAATCAATCACATTAGCGTTAGAAACGCTTGGCACACATGTCTGAACTTATGCAAGGTTCACCTTTGAAGGAAGGAACAGTCTATATGGGCACTTGGTGCCCTCATTTAGTTTGTAGTACAGTATGTACCTACACACTCACCCTGGACTTAATCGTCCCAATTAAGACCACTGTTCCTCGCAGAGTTAAACAGTAGGGTTAACTACACGACCCACTGCTACCACAGATCTCTTAAGTTCCTCTACTTGCTTCGCATAGTGGCGAAAGAACACCCTGGAAGACTTCCAGCCCGTGTATGAACGGAGATGTTCAAAATCCATACAATTAAAGAAATTTAGGGATGAGGCAACTTTCCTCGGATCGTGACCTGCGGGTGTACTGTCAGGATCCGCTCTGCGAATAAAATATGTCATTTTCGCTCTGAGTTGATTCAGAGATAAATTTGAGCCTGATGTTTCTCCCCTGAATAGTTGACTACCCTTGAAGTCTGAAGTTCTACGAAGATAGACCTTTAGGCATTCTACTGGACATAGAGATGCATCTTCTTTCAGAGGACAGATTCTCCAGGGACCCCACCTGTTGGTGGGTAACTCATTCTTGGCGAGAAACGTAGGATCCGGAAACAGGTTCAGCTCCCCCCCATCCAGGAACTGAACACGACCTGCCTCTCTCGAGAGGGCTACGATCTCACTAACCCTGGCCCCGGACGCGAGTGCAAATAGGAAAATAACTTTTTGCGTCAAATCCTTTAACGCACATTCTTCATTGCTCAACAAGGAGGCGAAATGAAGAACTTTGTCTAAAGACCATGAGATGGGCTTTGGAGGTGCTGAAGGTCTGAGCCTAGCGCAGGCTTTCGGAACTTTATTAAAGATCTCGTTACCTAGGTCGATCTGGAAGGCAAATAAAATGGGTCTCATCAAAGCCGATTTACACACTGAAATCGTGTTAGCTGCCAATCCTTGGCCATGAAGGTGGATGAAGAAAGATAAGCAGAAATCTGTTGAGATCTCCTGCGGATTCTTTGCCTTTACAAAGGCCACCCATTTTCTCCAAGATGACTCATATTGCCTTCTAGTCGATTTGCACTTGTATTCCTCTAGGAAGTCTATGCTGGCTTTCGAAATCCCGAAGCGCTTTCTCACCGCTAGGGCGAGAAAATCATGAGCTGCAGGGTCTGGGTTTTCTGTAATGAAGCGCAGACAGTCGACTTCTGGACTCGCTGGGTCAGAACTGGATGTGGTAGCGGCACGAACTTCATCTGTAGTTCCAACGCCAAGGGGAACCACATGCTGTTCGCCCACTTGTGGGCCACTATTGCTGCTACCCCCTTGAAGGATCTCAGTTTGTTGAGGACCCTCAACAGAAGGTTGTGAGGAGGGAACAGATAAATCCTGGACCATCTGTTCCAGTCGAGGGACATTGCGTCCACTGCTTCCGCTAAGGGGTCCTCGTACGGGGACACGTACAGGGGCAACTTCTTGTTGTCTTTCGTCGCAAAGAGGTCTATTTGCAGTTCTGGGACTTGATTCAGAATGAAGGAAAATGATCCTGCGTCTAAGGACCATTCCGACTCTATCGGTGTGAACCTGGATAGAGCGTCCGCTGTCACATTGCGGACTCCTTGAAGGTGAACTGCCGACAGGTACCACTTCTTCTTTTCCACCAATCGGAAAATGGCTAACATCACTTGGTTGAGAGGTGGTGACCTCGACCCTTGTCGATTCAAGCATCTCACAACCACCTCGCTGTCTGTCACCAATCTTATGTGGATCGAGTGACGCGGGGAGACTTTCTTTAAGGTAAGGAGCACTGCCATAGCTTCTAGAAAGTTTATATGAAAGGTCCTGAATAGCTTGGACCAAGTCCCCTGGACTTTTTTCCGATGAGAGTGACCTCCCCATCCCTCCTTTGAGGCGTCTGAGTGAATCGTCAACGACGGGGGAGGTGGCTGAAGAAGAACAGACTTCTTTAGATGTCTGGTTTGGGACCAAGGTCTGAGAAGAGTACGTAGCCGAGGCGGCACTGGTCTTCTCAGGTCTCTTCGCGCGTTTGATGCATACCTTCTCCAAACTCCGGTTGCATCCTTTAGCTGTGCTCTTAGCACTGGGTCTGTCACTGAAGCAAACTGGAGAGAGCCTAGTACCCTCTCCTGTTCGCGTCTTGATATCCTTTCGGAATCTAGAAGTCTCTTGACAGAGCCCGCTATCTCCTTCCTTTTCTTCATTGGGATGGAGAAACGGTGTGACAAAAGGTCCCAGTGGATTCCCAGCCACTGGAACTTTTGGGATGGAGAAAGTCGAGACTTTTTCTTGTTGATCTTGAAGCCTAGGTACTCTAGGAACTGGATCACCTGACTGGAAGCTTGCAAGCATTCGGTCTCGGATGCTGCCCACACCAGCCAGTCGTCCAGGTAGGCTACTACCTGAATTCCCTTTAGGCGTAATTGTTTGAGAGCTGCGCTCGCAAGCTTCGTGAAAATCCTTGGGGCTATGTTTAGCCCGAATGGCATGGCTCTGAAGGCGTACAGTTTCCGTTGTAGCCTGAACCCTAGGTAGGGGGAGAGTCGACGGCTGATTGGAATGTGCCAATAGGCGTCTGACAAGTCTATAGAGACTGAGTATGCCCTCTTGGGCAGTAAGGTCCTTATGTGTTGCAGTGTTAGCATCTTGAATTTGCAATTCACTATGAACTTGTTGAGTGGTGACAAGTCCAGAATGACTCTGAGCTTTTCCGAGTCTTTCTTGGGAACACAAAACAGCCTCCCTTGGAATTTGATGGACTTCACCTTTCGGATCACATTTTTCTCCAACAGTTCTTGAACGTACTCCTCCAAAATGGGGGTGGAGTGTTGGAAAAACCGAAGGCATGGGGGTGGAGTGCTGTACCAGCTCCAACCCAGTCCATTCTTGAGTAGGCTTTGGGCCCAGGGATCGAAGGTCCAGCGATCCCAAAATTTCATCAGTCTCCCTCCTACCGGTATCATTTCACTTGGACTGCCGTCCTGAGGTCTTGCCTCCCTGACCACGACCACCTCTGAATCCCCTTCCCCTTGAGGGGCGCCTAGACGAGCCTCTGGCTGCTCCTCTAGGTTTTGCACGAAAGGAAGAAGACTGTCCTTCGAACGTTGGGGCGAATGTGGTTGACTGACCTGGCACCGCCTGGGGTACCCACTGAAAGGCAGTCGGGGTTTGTGCCACCATCTGGGGCACTGGAGGCAAAGGCAATTGCAGTTGCTGTTGCTGTCTATAAGGCTTGGCTGGCCGAGATGGTAGCCTAGTCTTCATATTCTTCCTCTTTGGTTGAGGACCCTCATCCGGGGAAGATTTTCTTTTGATAGCCAGGCCCCACTTCTGGAGAAGATTTCTATTCTCCACGGCGGCCTTATCAACAACCTCTTTGACCACATCGGTAGGGAAAAGGTCTTTTCCCCAAATGTTGGAGGAGATTAACTTCCTTGGCTCGTGTCTCACCGAAGCCCCGGTGAACACGAACTCCCTGCAAGCTCTCCTTGCCTTGACGAAGCTATAAAGGTCCTTCGTCACTGTGGCTAAGTGAGACTTAGCCACTACCATGAACATTTCATGGACCTTGGGGTCACTTGCCATCGTCTCGAGAGTAGTCTGATGAGACATTGAGGCAGCCAGTCTTTCTTTTGTCTCGAACTCTCTTCGTAAAAGAGATTCGGACAGCTTGGGGAGGTCCTCGCCGAATTGCCGTCCGGCAATATCAGCCTCCAACTTTCCCACTGAGAATGTCAGATGGACATCCTTCCAGTCTTTGTGGTCCATAGGTAGAGCCAGCGACAAGGGTTTACACTCCTCCAGGGAGGGGCAAGGCTTGCCGGCCTCGACTGCCTTTAGGACAGCCGCAAACCCTTTCTGTAAAAAGGGGAAGGCTCTATCAGGAGAGGACACAAACGAAGGGAGCTTCTTGCTCAATGCAGCTACCTTCGAATTTGAGAAGCCCCTCTCTTTCATCGAGGATGAAAGTAGGGCTTGAGCCTTAGCGTGGTCCATAACAATGACCTCCTTCGGCTCTGTCTCCTCCCTTGAAGCTGGTTCTTTTCTCAGCCGGACATAGCAGTCCGGATATGATGCCTTGCTGGGCCAGAATTCTACCTCCTCTAGGGGAACTGAACCCAGCTTATCCGAAATGACGATCTTTCCAGTCGTCATCGGCATGTGCTCAGCATACCTCCATGGGTTAGCATCTGAGCATATGGGAAGGTCTTTCACATTGAGCCTTTTCCGGGGCCCATGTGATTCTGCCAGGGACTGCATACGCAGTTCCATTGCAGCCGCCTTCTCCTGATTCTCCTTCTGCATTTGTTGGATCATTCCAACAATCGAAGAGAGGGCCTGTCCCAGTTCTACTGGGAGGCCAGCCGATGTTGAGGGGATAGGCTCCGGCATCTGAACCGGAGTAGCCGACACCTCGTCGACCTCATCCTCTACGACATCCGGGGTTTGAACTTGATCCTGACCTTCTGCCAGGAGGTCTTCTTCCAAACGATCGTCCAGGTCAGACATCCTGTCACACAACTGGATGTCTTGCATCGCATCTGCGACTTCCTCGTCCACCTGGACTTGATCTTGAAGGATCTCCTCTTGAGGCTGGGGAATCACTGCCTCAGCTGATGCCTGGGGAAAAAGATACGCCCTCATCTTCTCACTTGGAAGATAAGGGCCAGAGGTGTTCTTCTTGAAGCCCCTTACCCAAGTACGAAGCTTTTCCCTAGCTATATCCCTTGATTCCGCCGTTCTAGGGGAATCAAAAGCCTCAGTAATCAGGTTAGTGCATACAGTACATACCTGAGGGTCCCAATACTGGAGATCATCCTTGGAGACAGCGCATGTTGCGTGTCTCCTACAACACTCATGTCCGCAGAGGTTCTTGCTGCGGACATTGCAGAAAACCTTTCCGCACTTCGGAGGGTCCTCCTGTAAAGAGAAGAAATTTCCATGAGTATCAAGTGAACTATGTATCACTGGATATGCATAGTATAGCATAACAATTCATAAATGAAAGACACACACTTGTGTTTCCCTCACAACCCATTGTTGCAGCCTTCCAGATAATAAAATCAAAAATGGTTTATCTCTACTAGAGTAACCAATGCAAGGTTTCCAGAGGAAACAGGTGGAGCTCACACCTAGGCAATGATTTTAAAAATCCTGGATAATAGACGGGGAAGAACTCTGCTTCCTGTCTGAGGGCAACAGCAAAGGGCTGTGTAAGAAAACACAATAGTGTTAGAAGATACAGTGCTGTACCTAAACTTTTACTATAGTTTTCTTCTTACTGTATATGCTATACAGAAGAATACTAGTACAGTATAGGAGGATGTGTGCCGGCCTGCCTTTGCCGGCCGGCACACACCACAATTAGCTTTAAAGTATACTACTTAACAGCTATAGGGCGGCAGCCCTCTGGTTCAAATGCCTGTGCCGGCGGCAGCAGCTGCCGGCCAGCAACAGCCAGTGTTGGCCGGCAATGATTGCCGGCCAGCAACTACACAAGGTAGTACCCAGCTGCCGGCCACACTCTTGGTGACCGGCAGACAAGGACTGACATAAGCCGGCCGGCAAAGGTACAAGACCGATGCCAGCCGGCAGCAAAAGAACCAGAAGACTACACCTGCCCGGCTGCCGGCCTCATAGGCCGGCAGCCGGCCTCATAGGCCGGCTGCCGGGACAGGTACAGCACTAGAAGAAAATAGAATGGATGCCGGGATAAGAGTGTACACAACCCCCCAAGCCCGGCAACCGAAAGAGTGCATATAAGGAAGGGGAGAAATTTAATTCAGGCTTCCTTGACCAATGCCGTCCGGCTCTGCCGGCAGGCATGGATGAGGGACCAAGAGAGGTCCGGGCAGCACTCGAAAACATAAGACCCTTGCCGTCCAGCGTCTCTGCCGGCCGGCAATGGGCTTAGTCAATCCATATCCCAACCTATACTAGGTCCAGAAGTAGAATGACATATGGTACAGTAATACCCCTGCCGGCCAGCTCTGCCGGCCGGCAAGGTACAGTACAGTAATGGCTAGGCCATTACGGAGATAGAGGGGGAAGGGACAAGAGGGTCCTGCCAACCTTGCTTTAGTGACAGATCACCCGCAGCCAAGAACTCTGTCTTAGCCTAAGGGAGATCTAAGGGAAAGGGCCAGCGCAGTAGTATAATACCTGCCAGCTTCCAGAGCACCAAAGCAAGGAAGGCGTTGCAACTCCCAAGGGAAGATTTATCCTCCCCGAGAACAGCAACAGGACTTAGTCTGGTCGATCACACAAGAAGGAATCATAACTACAGAAACCTTCGACAGTGACCTAAGGGAGCTCAGCTCCCTTTGTAAGTGT
>NC_090741.1:26059483-26076983 GCF_036898095.1 Palaemon carinicauda | reverse complement strand
ATTATTATTATTTGCTAAGCTACAACGCTAGCTGGAAAAAATGGCCTCCTATGAACCCAATGGTTTTAAAAGGAAAATATAGTCCAGTGAAGAAAGGTAACAAAGAAATAAATAAACTAAGAGAGAAGAAAAGAACTATTCAAATATCTTAAGACCAGTAACCAAATTGAAATTATTTTTCCATATTTAATCATAGAAATCTAAAAGAGAAAACAAATGGAAGGGATATAGGATAAGATAAAATAGTGTGCTCAAGTCTACCCTCAAGCAAGAGAGAACTATCTCCTAGAAAAGCGGCTTACCGTAGCTAAAGAATCTCTTCTACCCTTATTGAGAGAAAAGTAGCCACTGAACATTTATAGTGGAGTAGTTAACTCCTTGAGCGGGAAAGAATCGTTTGTTAATGTCGGTCTTACAAGTTGTAAGAGGAGAGAGGAGAATATGCAAAGAATAGGCCTGACTATTATGTGGATGTCTGGGCATATAAAAATTAACCTTAATCAGCAAGAAGGATCCTATGCAGTCATGTCTGTCCAGTCAAAGATCCTAATAACTCCATAGCGATAGTATCTCAATGGGTGGCTGGTGCCTGGCCAACCAATATCTATAACATATGAGAGCCCAGAAGGAACCCAATTCTTCTATCTATGGATTGCTTACCGATCACTATATGTTTCATAACCTTGTAGTATTAATTATACAGACTCAACAAGCCTAAAAAATATCACAGCATATATCAATATATTTTCTTCAGAGGAATTTAAATTAGCAAAATTACAGCCAAGAATACATAGTTCATAAGGAAATAGACAATGTAGCTCACTAGTTCTTTAAATATATATATATATGTGTGTATAAATGCAAACATATTTTTATCAACATCTCTAAATCCCTTATTACGTCAGTTTCTCAATATCAAGCTATGTAGTAACTTTATGCCTTCAATTTCAGTTTATGTACTGGAGAAGATTGAAGAAAACACGGAATAAAACATATTTCCTTACTGCCCCAACGATGTTATTGTGAAAACTATCAAAACTTTCTGGACCACTGAAAGAAAATATAACAGGAATTCTGGATTTATATTTAGACAAAATTGAACCTTCCATGTTACCCCGTTGCGTAGTATACCGCCATTAAACAATCCGGACAATGAAACACTAACGTATTATTAATTCTTATTGATACGCTGCTCTTTTAAAGTATTAGAATTTGTTATAGAAAAGCCAGTTTGATATGAAACTGGACTGACCCTGGTGTGTAATGTATATACTTTTCTTCAAAGTAATTGTTCTTGGTGTCAACAACAATGATTCATGTCTAATTTGATGTCATGATGGTTACACAAACGCGAAGGAGAACGCTTGGTTTTTCTCGTTGTATTTTTTTTTTTTTGCGGGGGGGGGGGGGGGTTGCATAATCCCTGGCACCACATTCTTCCAAACCAACTAAACAAAACTTTGGAATACACTGATAAGATGCAAATAAATAATAGATACTATAATTAGAATTAGGAATACTTTTTCCTTTGGTTCTTTATTTATAATGATGAAAGTTCATGTTTTATACAATTTGTCATATATAATTAGCGCACAGGTCAAAGAGGTAAAAACCTAGATAAGTTGATTAGAAAGAGTATTGGGTAATTTATCAAAATATAGTTGCACGATTAAAAGAATGGAGTAATTCATTCTGAGAGAAAGAATCTGGCGTTTTAAACCTTACGCTGAAATGCAGGTTGTTAAATGATATTTGCAAAAGAATCTTTCTTTCAATTACGGTAATATATTCGTGCTGGTCTATTGTTAATTAATTCATTCCTCAGTGGAGGTGTAAGGTTTGCTCCAAATTTCGAATGCTTACGAAGTCTTGAGAATATTGCTTACTATACAATTTCTAATTCTCAAGTGACTAAGAAAAATAGGATTTTATGTTTTTATAAAGGATTTAGTCATCTATTTGCATAATAACATGCAATGTTTGAAATATTTGTTGATTTGAAAGCAGACTGAATCATAACAACAAGATTTTTCTTTGTCACACATAATCAAGTACTTGTATGGAAAATTTTCGACAAATAAACAGTATTTGATGATATTTACAATTTCCTCTATACAAGATAACTGAAACTGGTACTCCGTAGAATGCATACATTCCATAACAACACACCACAAGATAGGCAATTGGATCATGAACATTTGGAAGTATTTTCATACAAATCGGATAAAAATAGACCACGATGTGAGAGTTAGAAATTTTTCCCTTTTACATAACCTTGACCTTTGACCCAATCACTCCCAAAATCTAATCAAATTGTTCTTGGATAATGGCTAATCACCCCACCAAATTTCATGAGATTCAACCATGATACAGAAAAAAACACGTCTTTTACCTTTTGGAGACATTGACCTCGATCCTGTTATTTATTACAAGATATACAATTGAATTCTGCACATTGTAGCACTAGGTTCATGGATCATGGCCAATCATTCCATCAAATTGCATGATATTCGGTCAAATAGTTTTTGAGTTGAGAACTCCAAACAATGAAGCAAATAAACCTAAATTGATAAATACACAGCTATCAAAATATAAACTTCTGATAAAGGTAACTACTCCATATCGTCTTAATCAATAAATATCACTATATCGGATGAAATCTGGTGAACTGGTTTCTAAAATAATCACTTCTTTTAATCAAATGCCCCACTCTTGTGTGACAAACGGGTTCGTGCGTCGGCAGCCTGAATGAAGAGATAGTAGACATGTGCATGGTTGTTTAAAGAATTAAGGTTTAAAAGTCAATCAGGAATAACAGAGGAAAGGGACAGTGACAATGACCTCGAAACTGGCCAAAAATACATATGATCAGAGCCCAAGACCCCTCTCTCTTCAAAAGCTAAGACTGGGCAATAGCTGCTGATGACTCAGCAGGTAGAACTATAAGCTCTCCCAGAGACCATTAGAAAATATCCAGTTTGAACGGGGGCTTGAACCCAAGTTCAACAGGTCGCCAGGCAGGGAATTTTGCAATAGCAAATGTTTTTCAAATTTGAAAAAAATGGGGATCATAACATGCAATATCGGCATGGGAACACAGAAGACGAGCAATATGATGATGAGACTTATAAAGGGCAGACAGAACACTCAAGCAATGACTGGACTGGAGAGAGTCTGAGGCTGATGTCTTGGGGTGCTGGTGGCCGCCTATTATATTACGCTAAAAATAATTCCTCTTAAGTCCTTGATATATTTCATTATATGGCCTAGGCTTTCTGAGTGCCAGTAAAGAATTCTCTAAATACCACTTTACTTCAATGTTTCTAGAAAAAAGTGAGTCACACTAAGCAGATTTAAAATTTGTGGAAATGGTTTCATATTCCTCATTAGCAATACTAACAAGGTAATACTCATATTCATATGAGTATATGAGTAAAAAAAAAAATCACTAAAAATATAACCTAGCATTGCAAAGAAAAACAATTGTTTTGGTTTTATGAATGTGCCTTGTTCTACATACCACAATATATCATTTTGTTCAAAATATATTTTGAAAACTCGTAAATTAGTTCCAATCTTTACCCGCCACATCATCTTTGACTTTACTTGATGTTAGAAATAAATGATTGATGGTTATGAGCTGTTAATATTTGTTGACAACAATTGTATTGTACCAACCGTGTGTCACACGATTGTACATAGTTCATTTTGTGTATATATTAATCTTGTATCTTCGCTCTTCCCTCGCACTAGAAAGAACCAGAATAAACATGTCTATTTTTCTCATATGTAACGTTGTCAGTTTTTTAACGTGATATTTCTTGTTGCTTTGAGCTTTTGTATATAAAGGAGAGCGTTCTATAATAAAGTTACTCAGTTGCTTTCATACTGTATTTGAGTCGCAACCTTCTCTCGGCCTGTCACATTAGTGACCCCGGAAGTCGACTCACTCCTCCCGCCTTCCACCCCTCCATCGTTGGTACTATGGCGTACTCTACGGAAGTTATTGCTGCGACTCACCCATTGAAACTTTCATCATTCGCCAGAAGAGAGGCGTTTGCTTGGTTTCAATGCGCAGAAGTCCAGTTTCGCATCAACCACCAAAGCAGATTATGTTCTCGCAGTGATACCCGAGGATATCTCCCCAGAAATATCTGACTGGCTTTGTGAACAAGGAGACACCCCAGTAGCGTATGACGCCCTCAAAACATACCTTCTGCAGCAGTACTCACCTTCGCCAGCCGCCCGTATAGCAAAGCTTTCTATGCTCTCGCAACAACCATTGGGGGACCAAAGGGCTTCGCTCGCCCTCAGGGAAATGACCAGTATCGCTCGCCTGTAACCTGCCCCAGACGGCTTTCCTTGTGAGGTGAACCTACTTCGTGGCTTTGGGATACGCCGTTTACACGGACCTATACGCGCTGCCATACCCAATGTCGATAGTTTCCCCATAAAGGACTTGATGACCAAAGCCGACGCCCTTATGGACAGCCACTTCAAGACCTCCATCAACGCCTCCACCCCTTACGAAGAGGACGCCTATTCAACGTCAACCGAAGCTGACGTGAATGTCGTAGGACATACACGCCTACCCCGTGATGTGCCAAAGTGGCGACAAAGTCACCCACCACCAACCACCCACCACTCGCTCGCGCCCCAACCAACGACTTCAACAGCCACTTACTACCTCCTATCCGCCGTAGTTTTGCTACTACCACTTCAGATTCGGGGCAACCGCGAATAAATGTGCCAAGGATTGTCAGTGGCTAAAAAACGTGTAAGTAGGCCATCGCTCGTGGCGGTGGCCTCCCGTGTTTCTAATCTTTTCTTTTTACATGATGCAGGAACGGGAGTGCGATTTTTGGTAGACATGGGTGCTTGTCATTATCTTTTGCCAAAGGAACTCTTCAGGACACGATGTAGTCTGTCTACATCTGCTGACGTCCGCTTGGTAGCTGCCAACGGATCTGCGATACTCACCTACAGTTACGAGAACCTCATATTATTTTTTCGAAACGGTAAATTTAATTGGAAGTTTCTCGTTGCTGACGTCACATTGCCAATCCTCGGTGCGGATTTCCTCTCTCATTTCCACCTTCTGGTCGATGTCTCCCACAGACAATTGGTCAACGCAGACTCGTACTTGTCGACACCTCTTCAACCTGCCCCCTCGAACCTCGCTCTCCACATCAGCGCACCCACGGATGCCTATGCCCACCTCCTGGCGTCGTACCCGGAAGTTTTCCGTCCAGAACTTTGCCAAACGCCCACGGTTCTTGCCAAACACGGTATTTATCACCATATCAGGACCCCCAGTCTTCGCAAAATTCAGACGTCTGGCACCGGAACGATTGGCAGCCGCCAAACAGACGTTCGGCGAAATTGAGGAAATGGGCCTTTGCCAAAAGGCCTCCAGCCCATGGTCGTCACCCTTACACATCGTTCTGAAGAAAGACGGCTCCCTTCGTCCCTGCGGGGATTACAGGCGCCTCAACATGCAAACAGAACCGGATCACTACCCCCTCCCAAACATTGCCGACGGGACCTCCTACCTGCACAAAGCGAAGGTTTTCTCTACGCTCGACTTCCTGAAGGGTTATTATCAGGTGACTATGAACCCAGAAGACATCCCCAAGACCACCATCACCACTCCGTCTGGTTCATACACTTTCAATTACTCCTGATTTGGCCTTCGTAATGCTGGGACCACTGTTCAACGTCTCATGGATGGTATCTTAGGGGACCTCCCCTTCTGTGTATGTTATGTGGACGATATACTTGTGTTCTCCTCCTCAAAAGAGGAACACCTCCGTCACCTGTGCGTCGTGCTCGACCACCTGCAACAAAACAGCCTTGTAGTCCGGTACGACAATTGTACCTTTGGCGCCAACGAAGTGTCGTTTTTAGGGCACCGCATCATTCCTGAAGAAGTCAATCTCCTCCTTGAGAAGGTAGCAGCCGTTCAGGACTTCCCCGCCCCCTCGACCGTCAAAGCTCTGCAGGAATTCTTCGGCATGATCAACTATTATCACCGTTTTCTGCCAGCCATTGCCGCCACTCTTGCTCCCCTCTACGCCTCCCTCAATTTCCTTATTGCCTTATTGCCTTATTTTATGTTTGGGTTCCCCAAGGTCCCTCAGTGTGAGGCACCTCGTATATCCACCAGAGAATTGCTAATGCATCTTCCGGTGTATTTTGCATCTTCCACTCTTGGATGGTATGGGATGCATCTTAGGTATTTATCGAGCTTATTCTTAAACACATCTACGCTCACTCCTGATATGTTTCTTAGATGAGCTGGCAGCACATTAAATAGTCGCTGCATTATCAATGCTGGTGCATAGTGGATTAATGTCCTGTGCGCCTTCCTTAGTTTTCCTGGTATATTTTTTGGCACTATTAATCTACCTCAGCTTGCTCTTTCTGATATTTTTAGCTCCATGATGTTTTCAGTAATTCCTTCTATTTGCTTCCATGCTTGTATTATCATGTAGCGTTCTCTTCTCCTTTCTAGACTGTATAGTTTAAAAAATTGCAGTCTTTCCCAGTAGTCAAGGTCCTTAACTTCTTCTATTTTAGCAGTATAGGACCGTTGTACACTCTCTATTTGTGCAATATCCTTTTGTTAGTGTTGGTACCATATCACATTGTAGTACTCGAGTGTACTATGTACATAAGTTTTGTAAAGCATAATCATGTGTTCAACTTTTCTTGTTTTAAAGTGTCTGAATAACATTTCCATTTTTGCTTTACATTCAGCCAACAGTGTTGCTATTTGGTCGTTGCATAACATATTCCTATTTAACATTACACCAAGGTCTTTAATTGCTTCCTTGTTTGAGATTGTCTCGTTATTAAGTCCCTTGATTGCATATAGCATTCCTTCTCTGTTTCCATAATTCATTGATTCGAATTTATCGGAGTTAAATACCATCCTATTTATCCCCGCCCCTTCATATATTTTGTTTAGATCTCTTTGTAGTGCATTCCAATCTTCATCACAAGTAATTACTCTACTTATTCTTGTGTCATCGGCGAAACTTCTTACTACAGAGTTTTCAACATCACAGTCTATGTCTGAGATCATAAAAACAAACAGAAGTGCAGCTAATACCGTACCTTGTGGCACGCCAGATATCACCTGAGCTTCATCCGATTTCTGGTCATTTGCAACCACTATCTGTTTTCTGTTTTGCAGGAATTCTTTTACTCATTTTCCTATCTTTCCCACAATATTATGCTTTTTCATTTTTTTCTCTAATAGATTGTGGTCTACCTTGTCAAAAGCTTTTGCAAAATCTAGATAGACCACATCTGTGTCTTCTTCATTTATCATATTTTTGTATATGTTTTCATAGTGTGCTATCAGTTGAGTTTGTGTACTTTTCCCGGGCACAAAACCGTGTTGACCTATATTAAACAGATTATTTTTAACCTAATGATTCATTATTTTCTTTTTTATTACCCTCTCGTACACTTTCATGATATGTGATGTTAGACTAATAGGTCTATAATTGCTTGCCTCTAGTCTTGATCCACTTTTGAAGATAGGGGTTATATAAGATAATTTATTTTTAACATATATCTCGCTCATATCTACACTTTGTCTTAGGAGTATTGCAAGCGGCTTTGCGAAAGTGTTTGTAGTTTTTTTAACAAAATCGTTGGAACTCCATCTGGTCCGGCTGCCAATCCATTTTTAATTTCGTTCGTAGCCTCGACAATATCTGCTTCATTAATATCTATATCCGTTAGATATTCAACATTTTCTTCTCTCATTTCTGTTTCATTATTCTCATTTGCAATTCTTGGCGTGAACTCACTCTTATATTTTTCTGCTAATATGTTGCATATTTCCTTTTTTTCCTTCGTTAGCCGTCCTTCAATTCTTAGGGGGCCTATTTCTAATCTCCCTTTATTCATCTTTTTTGCATAGGAGTAAAGTACTTTGGGGTTTTTTTATATTTTGAAGTGTCCTTTTTTCTAAGTCCTTTTTTTCATTTTCTTTCGACTGTATAATCTTTTGTTCTGCATTTTCTAACTTACCTTTTATTTCCATCATTTTCCACACATTTTTTTCTTTTGCAAGATTTTTTTTTCCACTTTCAAATTTTCTGAAATAAGATCCTTCTGTCTCTTGTTATGCATGTCATTTGTTTATTGTTTTTTATCTGTACATATTTTTCAACAATTTTCTCCAGTATTTTGTACAGTATGTCCGTGTTTACCTGTATATTATCACTTAAAAATACATTTTTCAATTCTTTATTCAGTTCTCCATTTATTTCTGACCATTTTATATTCTTACTATAAAAATTATATTTTCCATATCCTTCCCAACTTTTTGTGCTTTGATTAATTCTGCGATCACTTGCTTTGGAATGGAGTATTAATTCTATGACATTGTGGTCTGAAATTCCCGTGTTACACACTATTATTTCTTTAACATTATTCACCTCATTCACAAATACTAGATCTAGGACATTTTCCTTTCTTGTTGGAATGTGGTTTATTTGTTGCACTCGTGTTCTATTAGCATATCTTGAAGCTTTTCAAATTGCCTCTTATCTTCTGCGCTATTACTATCTTTTTTATATGTATACATACAACCACTTTCTTCTATCCGTTCTTTCCAATCCACGAAAGGAAAGTTAAAATCTCCGGATAGGAGTATATTCCAGTCTTTATGGTTTCTACATATATCATCTATTTTTTTCTAATATTCACTAGTTTTTCAAATTCAAATTCTACCGCAATCAATTCACATTCTGCGTTGCTGTATTTTTCACAGATTTTCCTTGATTTATGTCTCTTCCATATATTGCGGTTCCCCCTTGATTCCTGTTTGTTCTGTCTGATCTATAAGTTTGGAAACCCTTTATCTGGTCATCACTGCCAGTCTCTTGAGAATACCATGTTTCACTTATATTTAATATATCTATTTTTTCAATTTGGGTTAGTTCTTCTAAACCCTGTGCATTCATCACTATTATGGGTTGTGTTTCATCCCCATTATTTAATACTGGTAATGATATGGATTCTCCCATGCTTCGTTCCTGTTCTGATATGATGTTCTTTTCTTCATTTCCCTGAATTCTGCCATTAAAAAAATCCAACTTCTCTATTATATTTGCTCTTTTGCCTTCATATTTATTTTTGTGTGTATACCTACAATTATCCCCATATCTGCACCAACCCCTGGCATTATAGATGCATTCTTTGTTGTTGGGCTCTAAATGTGCATATTTGGGTTGAAAGGCCTAATATCTTGTGGCCTTTGGTGCATAGCGCGGTATATACGTGGCCTGCTTTTTTGTTTCTTTTTTTGTTTAATTTTTGCTTCAATTTTTCTTTTCAGTTTGCTGAGTTTTCTTAATTTCATTCATGGTTGCAGGATGCATATATCGACACTTTTTGTTGAAACTGCATCCTTTTCCTTCTTTTAGGTTTTTGCATATTTTTGGATGGAGATCTCTGCATTCTTCTCCATATCCGTCTAAATATGAACTTTTACCATATATTTCATAATTATGGCATATCTTTGGATGCTTGTAGTAGCATCTTTCGCCAAATCTGCAATTCCCTCTTTTCAGCAAATTGCAGACTATATCTTTCTTTTCTTTTTTTTCTTGTTCTTGCTCTTCCCTAAGATTATGTAGGTCTGGGTAGAGTCTCTTGGGTCTATTATTTGTTTTCATCTGATAATTTATTTCTTCATAAGTAAGTTGGACTTCTTATTGTTCTTCGATGGAATGTGTTGATTGATGTAAACTTTCTTTATAAATCACTTTATCACTTGGATCTTCTTTGGAATTTATTCTATTATTTTGCTGATGTTTTCTGCAGATTTGCTCCAGTTTATTGGAACATACTGTTTCAATATGTCTGCGAATATTTTTCCGTCACACTGGTTGGAGTTACTAGTGACAGACGGTCGAGCTCTTGTTTCGCCAACTCATGGAATTTACTTTTGCTGACTACAGCCAAAGGACCTGAAGTGGGGTCCCCTTCAAGAAGCGGCCTTCTGCAATGCAAAGAAGGCACTATCAACTGCTGTTGCTCTCACTTTTCCTATCCCACATGCCCCTCTCCTTCTCTCCACCGATGCCAGCGATGTCGCTATTGGTGCAGTACTCGAACAGGTGGTCAACGGCTCGCCCCGCCCATTGGCCTTCTTCAGCAGAAAACTGTCCAAGGCAAAATCGGGTTATTCTACCTTCGATTATGAATTGCTGACGGAGCACTAGGCTGTCCGTCACTTTCGCCATTTCTTAGAAGGTACGCCCTTCGTCATTCGCACAGACCACATGCCTCCGGTGCATGCCTTCACTTGACAGTCTGACGCCTGGTCCGCCCGCTTACGCTGACATCTCTCAGCCGTGGCTGAATACAATTGCAACCTTCAATACGTCCCTGGGAAAATGAATCCCGTTGCTGATGTCCTGTCAAGAAACACGTTGGCTGCCGTTCAACTGGGATTGGATTACAACGCCCTGGCTGAAGCCCAACGACAGGATCCAGAGTATGAAGCATATAGGACATCTTGCACGTCCCTCCATTGGGAAGACTTCCCCCTCGAAGACTCCAACACCACCCTCACTTGTGATGTCAGTACTGGTAGACCGCGACCTTGGATTCCTGCTCCCATGCGCCGGCAGGTGTTTGATTTCATTCACACCCTTTCACATCCCTCATGCCGTTCTACTGCCCAGCTGCTGAAGACGAAGTTCATTTGCCACGGCATTTCTAAGGAGGCTAAGGATTGTGTTCACGCCTGTACTTCTTGCCAAACTTCCAAAGTACATTGACACATGGATTCAGGAGTGGGCACCTTTCCTCAACCTCAGCGTTGTTTCGCACATATTCACGTTGACGTTTTAGGCCCCCAACCTACATCACAAGGACATCGTTATTTGTTTACCGTCATCGACCGCTCCAATCGTTGGCCTGAAGCCATTCCCATGGAAACTGCAACGTCTGCCTCATGTAAATCTGCCTTACTCTCAGGATGGATTGCAAGATTTGGTATCCCTGAGCATATTACTTCTGACAGGGGTACCACTTTCACCTCTTGATTGTGGACAACATTAGCGAATCTCCTGGGCATCACCATACATCAGACAACGGCTTACAATCCCGCTGCCAATGGAATGGTTGAACATTTTTTATCGCACCCTCAAAGCAGCTTTCATGTCCTACTGCAAGGATTCCAACTGGTTTACTCAGCTTCCCTGGGTCGTCCCTGCCGATTTTTTTCCTTCTACAACCTCCTCCGACGATCTCCAGTGATTACGTCACGTGGTGGGAAAATTTACTCCATGCCGCCAGACTTACAAGCCCCCAGCGAAGCATCACATATCAACAGACTTGCACTCCTCTGCAACCCACGTCTTCCTGCGCAACGACACTAGCAAGCCACCGCTAACGCCCCCTTACACTTGGCCTTTCCTTGTGATCCAACGCAGTCCGAAATCATTCCTACTAAACATTCGTGGCAAAGAAGACTGGGTCTCCATTGATTGTCTAAAACCTGCTTACCTCCTGCCAGATGAACCGCCTACAGTTCGCCTCTCTAGATCAGGGCACCCTATTTAACATGTACAGTATGTTATTTTTAGGGGGGAGGAGCCATGTACCAACCGTGTGTCACTCTATCGTACATAGTTCATTTTGTGTATATATTACGCTTGTATCTTCGCTCTTCCCTTGCACTAAAAAGAACCAGAATAAACATGTCTGTTTTTGAACATGAAATTTCTTGTTGCTTTGAGCTTTTGTATATAAAGGAGAGTGTTCTATAATAAAGTTACTCAGTTGCTTTCATACTGTCTTTGAGTCACAACCTTCTCTCGGCCCGTCACAGTATAAAAAAATGATGAGGCAGAAAATCAAATCACCCTGGTTTGTTTCATTTTTTCTTTTTTTTTATACAGTGTAAGCTAAATAAACTATGGTAACACTATAACTTATTTGCCAAATTCTAAAGTATTATGAAGAGTGCTAAAACTTGTTTATAATATACAGATATCATCAAAATCATGGGCATAAAATCAGTTAACACCGTATCATAATTAGAAATATATAATTAATAATTTGCAATATCCACACATAACAAAACAATTTCCAAACTAGAAAAATTCATAAAATATTGACAGTAGCACGTAGAATATAATACAAATATGCGATATTTTATCCAAAACCCTGAACTAAATCTGGTTCATCAACCATACATATTCGAAATAGCTATATCAAATACTTGAAATTGCGCTGGAACCTTTTTTCAAATTTTCTTTTCTTTTTCCTATCAATTCTTGAAATACAATGATAAAAACTTGTATAAGATGTCAATGGAAACTATCCTTTTCAAGTCTTTAAAATTGGCGGTTTCCATCATATATGAAAGCATTAATGTCTGAGATGACGATGCCAGTGAAGGAAAAAAGTTAATTATTTTTTTCTAATCTGATTACTTGTATTTCGACACTATTCATAGGACATCCGTTTCTACATCTTATTGTCTAGTTACCTTCACTTAGAACTTTTGAAGAATCTTACTGGCAGTTTTCTTGAAATTAACGCCCACAGGTTCAACTATCTTTAAAACTTAAAGCTCATATGACGTTTAAATAATTTGCTCATTATGATGCTTCCAAGGGGTATCTCTGGTTTTCTAAGGACATTTTAAGATAGATTTAAAAAATATTTGCAGGTTTTCTATAATTACATCAACAAGAGCTAGACGAACAAGAACAAGAACAACATTATTTATATTACACTCGAAAACATAAACTTTTTTTCCAGCCCTATTGAAGTTAAATTCAAGTGACCGTAAATCTTACCCTTGTTTGTTATTATCTTTTATGGGTGTGGTACCATAGTATCACTCCTTTACGTCAATATATCTGTTTTAAAACAGTAAATGCCAGGCAAACATTTATTCTAGGATTTGCTCTTTATTTATTTATTTATTTATTTATTTATTTATTTTTAATGCAAATTTTAAGTGTACTAAAATGAGATTAACCAGCCCCATAAATCAAACTCGATTCCTACAGATTTGGACCGATTAACGTCATAAAATAGATTTTATTTATATTAATGTTCAATACATGAATAGAATAAAGCATATTTTAGGGATAATTGGAAATGTCAAAGGAATTATAAAGTATAAGTCTGTGGTAATATAAATTTTATCCACAAAACCCATGCTTCATAAAAGAAATTAAAATCCTAAAACTGAGAAATTCTTAGAGTGATAAAAGGTCAATAAAATTTTTCTCACTCTCGTCTAGAAACTTTCAGTCGCTAAAAATATTCTCCATACTTAAAATACAATCATTGCAACTACCCATGCATCAGTTTTGTTTGTATACGTAATCTTGTTAATATTACTTGATTGATCCTTTCATTTTGGACTGAAGATCCTCATAGAAAAAAAAATGCCTCAATTTATCAAAACTTATTTTCAGCAGATTCAATAATCCAAAGAGCAGGCCATTTTATAGCTATGAAATTTTTGAAGAGGGTTATATGATCTCTCGCGAGTAGTTTGAAATCTTGTATTGGTAAGTAAGTTGATGATCTAGCAGCAGCATCAGCTTTTTTATTGCACAGAAATAGACAAGAGTCCACCATATTTCCTTTTTACACACATTGGATTACAGCTGTCATTGATCTCTATTTTCAATACAAATTGAATCTTTTGAGTGTAACCATTTAGTGTTTTTATGGCACTTCTTCAATCAGTATAAATAACAAACTTATCATTAACCCTATCTTCAATAGAATAAATAATTTCAACTGCTAATATAATGGCCTTAAGTTCGGGTGTAAATAACGATGCTTCACTGACTTATTATGTCTAGGGTACTGCAGCACATCCAGCACCTTCTTCTTACAATGAGGGGGAAGTTAGTTCTGACCCTACTATTAGTATAATGGAACAGTTTGATAAAAACAAAACCTTTAACAAAAGAAAACATGTATCCTTTTATAACCCACGATACCAACTGCTTTAAAATACCACCCCTCAGGTGGTCCCCTATGCCTATTACAAGTCAAAAGAAACATCCCCTACCTGGTATTGGTTAGAAAAAAACATTTGAAATTTCCCTTGATAACATCGGCAAAGGGTCTAGTGTACTTCAGTTCTTAAAACCGAATTGCTTGTTTGATAATTTTTTTTTCTTTTATATCAAGATACCATACAAATAACTGGCATATGCAACTATTCAAGGCTATAGGCATATAACTAGATTGCAGTTCTGGATCTTTACCAGACTCGTGGTCGGGAATTGTAATTAAAGTATGCCAGGAATCAGGAGATCTATAGGAAGCCCATAGTCCATTAAGGGTTTCTTTATAAATATTAATTAGTATCTGGTAGGAAAAGTGAAATAATTTCACATCGCATACCATCCTCACTGGGGGCTGTCGAAGATGAGCAAGAGATAGCATTTTGTATCTTCTCCATACTAAAAGGTAAGTCAAAAGCTTCAGCAATGGGAGAAGCAGAAGGAACAACAGACGCCGATGCTCTAATTTTTCAAATGCTTGGGAATAATTGTCAGAGCTCAATACATCAGCGAAATGCTTAGCAAATACCTCTGCTTCATCTTTATATATATATATATATATATATATATATATATATATATATATATATATATATATATATATATATATATATATATATATATATACTATCTTCCTTTAATAATGGTCAAGGTATAGGGAAAAAATTGCTTTGAACTTTTCTAATCTCGTCCCATATTTCCTATGAAGGAGTTTTTGGATTAATATTAGATATATATCTCCTCCAAGATGCTGTACTTAATTTTTTAAGAGCTATTTTTTTATGGCACAGGTCCTGACGTATGCTACTCCATCTGCTTCACAGTTAATTCTTAAGTATCTTCTGGATCAAGTTTGGGTCACTTTCCTTGCATTAGCACATTCTTTACTCAACCAAGGAACTGCTGAATGATAATGCGAACCACGTGCTTTAGGCATATACTTGCTATCATTATCATGAATAATATTTGAAAGTTTTTGACAAGCAACCACTGGAGATGTAAAGTCACCATACTCTCTTTCGGTGTGTGCAAAGTTCTCATAATATGTGCAATCTACCTCATCTATCTTCCATTTTGGTGGACACAGAAAAAAAAAATATTGTGGGCTTAATTTTACATTATTGGCCAATGGTCACTGCCATGTAGGTGTTGAATGACTGACCGAAGGTAATCCCATCTATTGGATGAGAAAGAGATTGAAAAATCTATGACTGGTTAAGAATTGTGGAATACATCATGCATAGTTGGAGAACCCTCATTCGTTAGTATTAGATCATTGTTGCCAGTTAATTTTTCAATAAGATTACCCTAACTCTTACATACATCCCCACACCATAAAGTATGCTTAGCATTAGATTACTCATCAAAATAAAAGGGCCAATGAGCAGTTTGATCAGTCTTGGAGGTTCTTGATTCTAGAACTTCTTGAACTTCCAGCGAGGTCTAAGAGATAATATTATAAAAAGGGATTAAGATATTGCGAGTATAAAGTATTATTTTTGTCAATATGTGTTCTATCAGCACATGCCTGTAGTGGTGCGTTAAAGGGGATGGTATTAAATTTTACTGACTTGTGAATAATAAAACTAGTGCCAGCTTGTGCTCTTGCAGCTTGCAAAGGATGGGATTTAGAAAAAAAGGTTATTGAGTCCAAGATTAAGTAGCTTGTTGCTGATCTTGGTTTCCTGTAAATAGATTATCTTTGTGTTTGAGTTCATGGTTGGAGTTTTTATTTGATCAATACTAGTATTTAGGCCTCTGCAATTCCACTGGCTGATGGACATTGTCTTTCATTGTAATTTTCATTTGTCTCATTTGAATTTTGGGACTTCTCAGATGAAGCCATGTAAGCCCAAAGATGGAAGGTTTTACTAGGTCACCGCTTTTCTTTTCTTTCACATTGTTATCTTTATATAAACTAGCATAAGGATTATGAGAGGGAAAGCACTTTCTGGGTGTATATGAAGGTGAGGGCGAGCGGAGACATTTTCCTCTTGGAAGCTCTTGTTTCTGAATCTCCATTAAGTCTGCCTGATACAGTACGCTCGAAATGGTGGGAGCCGTATTGATTTACTTGGAGGATGATGCTCGAACTTCTACAAGTCATGCACTTGACCCAGAAAGCTGGGCCACCATCTATAAGGAACATGCCCCTGATGGGAATTATGGCTGAGATAATACTTTTGAGGTGGTGGAAGCCATCTTGACGTCCATGGAGGTTTGTGCTCTGGCTTCAACAGGTCGAGCACCTGACCCAGATGGCTGGACCACTACAACTAAGAGATGTGCACTTGATGGGTTAGGTGCTACCACTGGTCCATGATGACTATTCGTAAAACTATATTTCTTCGACAGAAATTAAAGATTAGTGAATAATTTCTTTTTCTTTGAGTTCCAAGGTGAAGGAAATATCTTTTATGAATGTATACCTGAGGTTGAATAGCTTCTTTGTTGGAGAATCAGTGAATAAGATCTTTAAAGCACTTTGCATGGATACAAAATCTTGATGTAGGGACACGAGTAGCTCCGAACATTCACATAGCCTTGAGATATTTGAGGAAGACCTAAGGACTCAACTATATAGTGTTAGACCTCGAATGTGTAATGGATCTACATACTTCAAAAGTATCGTAGCTTCAGATTCTGATCCATATATTGGGCTACAATAATCTATTCTCGATAACACTAATGCGTTTAGATCACAGGAAAGTTGATCTCTTTGCACCCCATATTATAATAAACATACTTTTTCATTAGGATTACAGCATTATTACATTTTAGATTTGATGAGCTTTTACAATTGATGTGATTATCGAAAGATCTAAAGATTTTACATTAATTTGGATTGAAATTTGATTGTTGCTGAATTTAATGTTTATGATTCTTCTAAAACATTATTGTTCAAGTTTCTGCAGAAAGTATGAAAACAACAGACGCAGTCAAATAGTTTGATTTTCCTAATGGAGTTGTTTAAAATTCTTTGTATGTGACGAAAACTGTTTGAAGAGAATATACTACAAAGTCATCCCCTCTGCACTTCCTGGGGCAGTTGAACAACTATTTCAATTATTTCTAGTGCAAAGAGAGTCCCACTTAGAACACTACCTTAGGGTACAACACAATCAAGGATGTAAATTTCGGAATATACATCCTCGAAACGAGTTTGGAATATTCTCCCAGCAATAAAATCTAAAATAAAACAGGAAGGTAACCTCGAAGACCATTATCATGTAAAGATTCTAGCATCGAATGCATCCAAGTAGTATCGGATCCCTTCTGAAATCCAAAATATGTGGCTACTTTGATTTGCTTTTGCTCAAAACCTATACGTATAAAAAACGAGTCCAAGATAGATTGCTCTGATTGACAGCCAAAATTGTGAGGCCAATAAAATGTATTATGCTCTCTCTCTCTCTCTCTCTCTC
>NC_090741.1:26049483-26054483 GCF_036898095.1 Palaemon carinicauda | reverse complement strand
ATCTATAAAATCATTAAATCTTTAATGAATGATTCTTATTCGATTGTTCAAACCACAAATTAGGATTTTAAGAGAACTTTCTTCTATTTTCTTCGAGTGATGCACTTCATAAATTTTTGTGGTTGATTTATTTTACAAAATAACAATACTCTTCCCCTTTTTTTTTCTTTTTTAGAGATAATGACATTTTGATTAAGATTTCCTTTTCAATTAGTTTTACATCTTAGAATTGATGTAGTAAGTAACGCATTTCTATTTACTCATATATGTATTTTTAGATTTCACTATGATTTCATTATTGAAAAAAAACAATTTCATTCCAATTCAGTTATTAGACTCGGTATTTAGTCTTTACTTTGCTCAATAGAATATACCGATTAAAAATATTTCTATCTAATTTGAATAGAACTCTTTTGACTTTTAATACGTAGGGATTTCTAGATGGTAGTTATGTTAGTTAAAAAAAAAAAGAAAAAAATAAGATGGATTAACTAATAACATAAAATAGAAATAGTTTTAAATGTAGGAAATCACCCTCATTTTCTATTCCAGACTCGGACCATAAAAGACTAATTCATCACTCAGTCCATCATGAAAATGAAAATAAAATTTTCCCTTTGATGAATAATTTTAACGCTTTTTAACTCGACCTTTTGATGATAATTAATTCGTACAACAATTTCTAGTTATTGGTCTGTTTGATGTTGATGGAAATAATTAAATGAGTAAATGTAACACCCACTAAACATATTTCAGTTTTCAGCTGCCTCAGTTGCATTATTCACACATGACACAGTATACAGGTTCCAAAGCAGCGAGAAAGAAATCGTAGAAGGTTACTAGATGTAACCGTTTCACCTAACATAGTATGGCTCCAGAGGATTATGAAACCTCGAAAAAAAAACATAAACATAAAACGGGAGTTTCAACAACAGATATAACTACAACCTATTTGATATCAAATGCTCTTCCATTTCAACAACTGTTCCTAACACTCTTCCGAGTGAAATCTAGTGAATTTATAACTCAGTTCTTAGAGAGAGAGAGAGAGAGAGAGAGAGAGAGAGAGAGAGAGAGAGAGAGAGAGAGAGAGATTAAAAAGTAGCATTAAATGTCCTCAGAAACGGAAAGACGACACGCCAAGGATTATTGAAAAAATCTTAAAACAATTTCCTCCCATCATGCTAATATCGAACTTCATGATATGTCGGAGATAGGGTTAATGATGAGAGAGAGAGAGAGAGAGAGAGAGAGAGAGAGAGAGAGAGAGAGATAGAGATGTATTGATAATTAGTTCATACATCTAATGAAGATTATCTTGAATAGTATGGGATAAATAAAGGTTATATCTTCAACAAATAATATTTTTTATATGTAAGTTACAGGAAATGCATATTAAGATGAATCAAAACTTCCTGCAACTAGAGCATATGAGATTGATAATTATCCTGGCTATCACACTTGGCAATAGGAATAACATGAAAAAATATCAGGGAAAAAAATTTTAGATTTGGAAGAGAAAGAAGGTGTAGTTGGAGAATGGTTAATAGTATGGGAATTATTGATGATGACGCTGGAGTTAGTGGTGAGGCCTAAAATAGATACTTTATACCATAGTGGCTTCTTACAATTCTCCCTAGTAAATGGTAAACATTATATTCAATTTCCTCTCCATTTCTGGAATCTCTCCTGGTGAAAAAGAACACTCCTATTAATTCTCTTTTAGGTAAAAATGTTAAATCAGATTTGATGGTCATTTTTCAATTTCGTTTCCCGTAAAAACAAATAAAACGTATTGCAGAGGATGATTATATTTCAATGGATTAAGATCGAAGACTAAACAGTACATGATTCTAGAGAACCGTGTTAATGGGTGGTTAGATAATCCGTATTGCGTTGAGAAGCATTAAAGATGGCAGTGAAGTGAGTGCTTCGGGAAGATATAAAAAGATCTTCCTATACTCTTCTGGCCAATTATAAACCTTCTCTTGTGAAGGAAATTCTTATCTATTATTTACTGACCATTTATCAAATATCTCCATAGACAATACTTCTTAAAAAAAATTTACTGGTAGTCTATACCAATTGGATAAAAAAAAAATCAAAAGGATTTTTTTGTATATTTCATAACTGTGCTTAGTAAAAAAAAAAAAAAAAAAAAAAATATATATATATATATATATATATATGTGTGTGTGTATTTCTTTAAGAAATAAGAATTATTTCCCTGTCGGAACCCGAATATATGAATGAAAAAAATGTAATGCACATGTAGCAAACACATGCAAATAAAGTCGTCCATACGTAAATGTCCTTCTATGTTGCAGCCAGCATCTAGCTCCAATTAAAAAATCTGTTGAAAGTAGCATACTAGTTTCAACTGCTTTATCAATCCAACAACGTGTTGTCTATTTTTATGCCGCTCTAAACCTTATTGACAAAAAAAGTTGAATATACATATTCAATTGTCCCCCATAATCGAAGGTGTTAATAAATACCTGTGTTCCCTCAATAAATTTATTTGTCCGCGGTCTGTCTTCGTATTAATTCCTCCTCCACTCCTGTCACTTGTAATCAGGTACGGCAAATGTATCTTTGTTGCCAATGAAGTTATCTTCTGAGGTCATCATATCACTCCTGAGAGTGTTCACCCGGTCCCTGAAAAGGTATCATCAGTTCAGAAATTCCCCAAACCCTCGACACACAATGTAATGCAGGATTTAGGTCATGCTAAACTATTTTCACCGGATCTTCCCACGATTGCTGCCACACTTAGCCCTCTACAACTCCTTCAAGGACAAACCAAAATGCCTAAAGTGGGGACCCCTATAAAAGGCAGGCTTCGTCAATGCAAAGGAAGCACTCTCAACTGCTAATGCTCTCACCTTCTCCCTGTCAATTGTACACCTCCTACTCCTCATCAATGCCAATGACAATAGCTCAAGGGACAGTACTTGACAATTCAATCAATGATTTGCACTACTAATTGGCCATGTTCAGTAGAATAATTTCCATGGCGCAATTCAATTAGTTACTCTGCTTTCGCCCACACACTATTGGTGGAGCATTTAGGTGTCCTTCACTTCTCATCTTAGAGGGTACGTATTTTGTCATTTACACGGACAACATGCCCTTTGTGCACGCATTCATTTGACAGTCTGAAGCCTAGTCCTGCCATCAAAGCTGGTTTCTTTCTACCATTTCTGAATACAGCTATACCATTCAACATATCCATGGTACACTAAATAGCATTGCCGATACTCTATTCAGAAGCACACTGTTGCAAGCTCTTGGCAGAAAACAACCAAAAGGACTCAGAACACTAAACCTCCAGTACATCCTGCAATTCTCTTTAGTGGGAAGAAATTGCTATCGGTGACTCCAATTCCACCCTCATCTGTGATATCGGCACTAGTTGTATAGATACCAATCTACATGCCCTGACAAGTGTTTTAACTGATCCCTGACCTCTCACACCTCTTGTGCCAATCTACTGTACATCTACAGAAGTTAAAGTTCATATGATATGGCATTACTGAAAGTGCCAAGGATGGAATCAGTGCTTGTATCTTATGTCAAGCTTCAAAAGTACTTCGATAGAGATTTAGGTGTGAGCTCTTTCCATTAACCCTAGCATTGTTTTGCCTATAGGCATGTTAATATGACGGCCCCTACCCACATCACAATGATAGCAAGATTCTGCTTTTCAGATCATATTACTTTAGGCATTGGTATAATTTCACCTCTCAATTAGAGACATCATTAAGACATCTAGGCATCACTCTACAGCACACAACCATTTATAACCCTGCAGCCAATGGAATGGTGGAACATACACATCGTACCCTTAAAGCATTTTTCATGTACCATTGCATCAAATCTAGCTGGTTTTCTATATTTTACTGGTCATCCTCGAACTGAGGACTACCCCAAGGACATCATGGATGTTTCAGCATCTGAAATAGTATATGGCAATTTGTTGGTAGTCGCTGCACATTTTTTTTCAGTCCACCACCTTCTTTCCATCCCCAGCGCCTACAGCATGTTGTGAATCGCCGGCCATCAGACTTACAAGCAATAAGAAAAGCAACACACACTATAACATACATCTTCATGCACACTGACACTTGCAAGCTAGTGCATACGACTTCATACAAGGGCCTGTCATTGGTAGTTTTAAAGCTTTCCTCCTGGAGATTCATGAGTCCTCCTTTACGGTGAACCACTCTCATTACAATTCTATAGAACAAGGTGCTATCTTTCACACATAAGTCAGCTTCACTGGAGAGGGGTGGCACATAGGGCATATGCAGCAAGCAATGCACATACTGTACAAAAAAAGAAGTTTGCCCTATCTATGTTTTCTTTCTGAGCTGACTGTTTTTACAGTAAGAAAAGACATAACTAACCAATAGACAAGAAATGTTCCTCCTCCCCGTCTGCCATAGGAACGCCCTCCAATCCCTCGCCAATACTGACGATCATGAGGACCATCAGTAACCCAACAGCCTTCCTGTTACTGAGACTTTCGCGGCAAGCACCTCAGCCAATCAGAAAACATTTTGGTATTTAATTGACCTGGGAGCTGAGCGGCAGAACTGTTTGCCTGACAACGAGCTCTATTGAACAAAAACCTCAACCAATTAACTCACAGTACTTGGAGCCCAGCTGAGGTTTACTCAGACCCCCACCAAACAACTACAATTATGAATATAGCAGCAACCCTACTATGACGGATCTGTTCTCAGTGAGCGCCTCACCTAATAGGAGAGCTGCCCTGTACCAGATTTGGTACTGCTTCCACTCACTCACAGGGACCAATTAGTAACCAGTGCCCATATTGATGACTACCTGCCTGACCTGTATAAATAAAGCCAACCCCCTTTACATAATCCCATTTTTTTTACACTTGCTAAATTTACTTTTAGTATATTTGTAGGAAAATCTTAGAATTTTTAATGCTTATTTTGCTCTCATACTTACTAAGGAATGGCATAGTA
>NC_090741.1:26024483-26046983 GCF_036898095.1 Palaemon carinicauda | reverse complement strand
AATTTTCAAATAATAGATCACAAAGAGTAGTTGTTGATGGGCACCATAGTGAGTATAGGATTGTGAGATCTATTGTTCATTGGTGTAGTGTTCTTGGACCATTACGTTTCATTCTTTATACACATAACATGTGGTTTGACCTAGAAAACAATCTTGTTGCATATGCAGATGATGCTACTCTCTTCGCATTAATTCCATATCCTGAATATAAATCTTTGATTGCAGAATCTCTTAATAGATATCTAGCTAAGATAAGTGGATGGTGCTAGTGATGGGGTATGAAATATAATCATAATAAAACTGAAAGTGTGATTGTAAGTAGATCAAGAACAGTGGCCTCTCAACATCCGGATCGCAGCTTTGATAATTTTTCTTTCACTTTGTATGAATTTTAAAATTTTAGGTATGATTCTGGACAGCGAATTTACTTTGGAGAAACACATTAGGTTTGTGTCTTCTTTAATTGTACAAAAAATTGCCTTATTAAGATAGTCTTTCAGGATTTTTGTTGATCAATCTATTCTGAAAAAGTATTTTAAATCTTGAGCAGACAGAATGCCTAATGACATAATACCTGGGGACAGAATGCTTAAAGACAAAATGCCTAATTCCTCAACAAGGACAAAATGCCTAACAGAGATAATGTCTAATGGACAAAATGCCTAACATACAAAAGGCCTAATGGACAAAACATCTAAAAAGGGGTAAAACAAAAGTGATCTATATAGCTTGGCACTCTGTAGAGTACTGACCTCAGCCAAGGCGGCTTAGTTTACTTCATACTACTATGAAATACAATGACTCTTTGTTGGAGTTTGTCTAGCAAATATTTGGCTTTAAGGAGGACTTACAGATAACACATTTATAAGGTTATTTACCAAAATTGAAGAAATTGAAGAAAATTCAAAAATTATGTGCCATAGCCCTTAGATAGGATAAATGTTCTTCCTTATTGTAAGTTGCCTGAATTTTTTTGATCCGTTCATTTACTGGAATATATTTCTTATCTACTTTTTCAACATTTGCACCTGAATAAACTCGGTACTTGCTTGTTCAGTTTTGATTTTTTTCACAAGCATAGAAAGAGTTGGGTGAGTAATTGAAACTCTTTTATTAAAAAACATGTTGCCATCCTTCTAGAGAGTTCATAGTTCTTGGTAAATTTGATTCTATTCTATGGTACATTTTCCACATTTACGATTGAAGTAAAAGAAAATTCTAAAAAGATCAGCCACATCCTCTGGAGAAACAAAAGCTAAGGCTTGTATTTGTTTGATTATGAAAGAATTGTCATTATTTGTGTATCAGCGCTGGAGACCAAAATTTTGTATTTTGCGCCAAAGACATTGACTTAAATGAATGAAACAGCCACTGATTGAAGTATTTGGAAAACATTTCTTTAAACTTTTTATTGATGCTTGTTCATAATCAGGAGTCACAGACTTTGGGAGAAGGCTTTGATCTTTGACTGTAAGATCTTTAATAATTTCGATTAATTTATTAATAAGACCATTTTGCCAGGAAGGCATTTTGTCCATTGGGCATTCGTATATTAGGCATTTTGTCCATTAGGCATTATGTCTGTTAGAAATTTTGTCCATTTTGAGGAATTAGGCATTTCGTCCTTAGGCATTTTGTCCTTAGGCATTATGTCATTAGGCATTCTGTCCTACTACCCTTTAATTCTACCTTGTTTCGAGTATTGTTCTCCTGTCTGGTCTTCAGATGCTAATTCTCATCTTAATTTCTTGGACAGGAACTTATGGTCTATTCAATTTCTTATTCCTGATCTAGATAATAATATCTGGCACTGTCGTTCAATTAGTTCATATAACATGTTACATAAGATTTGTTATAATTCTGACCATGCTTTACATTCCGATCCTCCTGGACATTTCCAACCTGTTCGTAATACTAAGCATGCAGTTAATTCTGATAATCAGGCCTTCTTCTACATTCAAGAATTTTATTCCAGCTGTGACCAAGTGGTGGAATGATCTCCCTAATAGGGTAGTTGAACCATTGGAACTTCAAAAGTTTAAACTTGCAGCAAATGTTTTTATGTTGAACAGGCTGACATAAGTCTTTTTATAGCATATATTAGAAATATCTGTTTTAATGTTATTATTTTTTCAAATATTTTATTTCAATTGTTCATGACCTCTTATATTGTTTATTTATTTCCTTATTCCCTTTCCTCACTAGGCTATCATTCCCTGTTGGAGCCCATCGGCTTATAGCATCTTGCTTTTCCAAATAGGGTTTTATTTCAGCTAGTAATAATAATAATAATAATAATAATAATAATAATAATAATAATAATAATAATAATAATAACGGAATCCACCTCACAATCCGTGAGGCCTGACCACTGAGGATTGGCTATGTGACATTCAGCAACGAGAAACTTCTGAATGTATATGGGCTTTCAGATTATAATGTGAGCGTTTCAAAACAGTGATTGGGTATCGCAGATCCGTTGGGTTGGCAGCTACCAGGTGGATGTCGACAGATTTAGACAGACTATGCCGTGTCCTGGAGAGTGGTCTTGGCATAAGAGAACAGCAAGCTCCCGTGTCTACCAAGAATCGTACGCCCGTACCTGCATCATGTAGACAGAAAAGATTAGTGATAGGGGAAGAGACTGTTGCTAGCAAGGACCTATTTATATGTTTCTTGGCCACTGACAGCCATTAGCACATTTTGTTGAAAGAAACCTGAAACTTGGAGCGGTAGTAGCATAACTTTGGCCATTGGGCATCGGTAAGTTGCTGTAGAGGTCAGTAGTTGGGGCGTAAGTGACAGTTTGTATATGTGGGTGGTAGGCGGTTTTGTCACTGCTCTGGCACGTCATGGGGGTGGTGTCCATGTCTTACCACATTCACCTCAACTTCAGTCGATGTTAAATAGTTGTCCACTTCGTCGTCGGGGTGCTGTTGATAGAGGTCTTGAAGGTAGGGAACCGGCTTTCTATAGGGGTGTCATCTTTGGTCATCAGGTCCTTCCTGGGCAAAATATTGACATCAGGGATGTCAGCACATACAGGTCCGGGTAGGTACTGTCACCAAAGAGCACGAGGTAGATTCACTTCATGATGACAGCAATCAGCGGCAGCCTACAGGTAAGCAATACCGATCATTTCCCTGAGGGTGAGCAATGCCTTTTGGTCCCCCAACGTTTGTTGAGAGAGCTGAAAAAGTTTTGCTCTGTGGCCACCTGGTGATGGTGAGTACTACTCCAAGATATATGATTTGAGGTCTTTGTACGTTATGAGGGTGTTCCCTTGTTTTGCACAGCCAATCAGAGATTTCCAGGAAAGTGTCCCAGGGGATGGCCAGGAGAACATATTCAGCTGCAGTGCTTGACCGAGTTATGCCCTTTATGATGAAATTGATATTCAGCATGTTGGAACCAGGTAAACGCTTCTCTGCTGTCGAAGGACAGTAGTTTAAGGGGCATAGCTTGGATAGCAGAGTCAGTGTCTGAGGGCGGCATCATCAAAGAGTAAGGCATGGAAGGCAGTTGAACACTCCGTTGGTCACCAATGTGCCGACGAACAGTTAGGTCGTAACTGACAGACTCGTGAATGCAAGTGAACTTTATTTGGTCGTAGCTTGAGTATTTATACAACCAGTTCTAGTCAAGAAAGGCACAAAAGTTCAAACACAATGGTGCAGGAAAATATATGATTAGATGCGATATCAATGTTAGGGGAGAGCAATAACGACAATATACAAAAAATAAGAAATACCATTACAATGTGCAAGCTTTTGTGATACAGGAGTGTTATAGTACCTTTCAGCAAGGGAACTTTAATCCAAGACAATGGAACACCATAGTACAGAGGCTATGTATTACCCAAAAGCAGTTAAATGTAACATTGTCCCTTATATGTAACCATTTGGGATTTATAAATATCTGTGTTGCCTATAGATAAAGTTATTTGTTCGCGATCTTTCTACGCATTGAGTCCTCTTCCACTTCTGTCACAGATTTTTACAAAAGACTACGATTCTTATCAAATATATTCGCACTCTATTCCTGTTTTGAAGTTTCTTTCTTTTTGTTGCAAGTGCAGTTTAGGTTTTTTTAATTCTTAATTTACATTACCTTTTGAATGTTTAATATGAACGTTTATACTTGTTACGATCTTAAAATCCTTACAGGTTCTTTTAATAATTGAAATAAATGTTTCCAACAACCACCATTGAAATATGGGAAACGAATTTAAAAGGAAACTAGCGAAAAAACAAACTAATAAAGTAAATCAGTGTAACTAATTCGGTTACTTTAACTGATAAATCAAGGCAATCAAAGCATCAATAGGAAAGTGGTCAGTCAATAAGGTAGACATACTTAACCCTGGAACGGTACGGTGGGTCGTCCGCGACCCCGAGCGTAAAAAAAAAAGAGGTTTTTCTCACGTGACTCACCCCCGTGACTGAATTTGTGGGTGATCGACCTGCAGTAGGTGTCTCGCCTACACGCTCTAGTAGTGTCCAGATGTGCATTGCTGTAGCTTTACTCCTTCCCCGATTTCTGAGACGCGTCGGGGTCGAGCGCGACCGAGTTTACCCTTCTAAGGTAATTTGCATAATTATCAAAGTTATTACGTATTATGAAATTGTCGTAGAATGGTGCAACTTGTATAGGTTATCAGTTGTGGAAAGTCTTGGTGGATTATTTGGCTACCATGTGCATGATTTTTTTTTAGTTAAAATGTCGTTCATCACCACGAGGACCATTTTACCGCGAGTGCCCCTTTTTCATTTTTTATAATTTTTTTGCCAAGTCATTTTTCCGTAAGATATTGCCAAATAGTGTCGTAAAACTTTTGCTTTTTTAGTGTTGGAAAGTGTGTCTAGATGATCTGGCTACCCATGCGTGACTTTGTTTTTGTCAGATACGACGTAGTTATTGGTATATTGGGTATTTAACTGCGGTTGCCAATTTCTGTTTTTTTTCAATATTTGTAAAAATTTACTACGTAGTAAGGAATTGCCGTATATTATTGATTTTTTTTTTCATGTTTATGTGTTAGAAAGTGTGCCTTGATGGTTGGGCTAACACGTGCATGTCTTTTTTTTTATCTGAGATGCCGTATATTAGAATGTTGGGCATTTTACCGCGAGTGCCCCTTTTTCATTTTTTTTCATTTTTTTGCCAAGTAATTTTTCCGTAAGATATTGCCAAATAGTGTCGTAAAACTTTTGCTTTTTTAGTGTTGGAAAGTGTGTCTAGATGATCTGGCTACCCATGCGTGACTTTGTTTTTGTCAGATACGACGTAGTTATTGGTATATTGGGTATTTAACTGCGGTTGCCAATTTCTGTTTTTTTTTTTTCAATATTTGTAAAAATTTACTACGTAGTAAGGAATTGCCGTATATTATTGATTTTTTTTTTATGTTTATGTGTTAGAAAGTGTGCCTTGATGGTTGGGCTAACACGTGCATGTCTTTTTTTTTATCTGAGATGCCGTATATTAGAATGTTGGGCATTTTTCCGCGAGTGCCCCTTTTTATTTGTTTTGCATTTTTTTGCATAGTCATGTTACCGTAAGGAATTGGCAAGTAGTGTCGCAAAACTTATATTTTTATAGTTTTGGAAAGTGTTTCTAGATGATCTGGCTACCCATGCCTATTCTTTTTTAGCCAGATATAGCGTATATATAGGTATGTGTTCGATTTTCCTGTGATTGCCATTTTTTCGTTTTTTCCCATTTCTTTCAAAATTACTACGTACTAAGGAACTATCACAGAGTAATGATTCATTTAGATGTTTATTTGTCGGAAAATGTGCCTTGATGGTTTGCCTAGCACGTGGCTGAAATTGTTTTTTCTGAAATGCGTATAATAAAATGTTGGCCATTTTTCCGCGAGTGCCCCTTTTTATTTGTTTTTCATTTTTTTACTTAGTCATGTTACCGTAAGGAATTGGCAAGAAGTGTCGCAAAACTTATATTTTTATAGTGTTGGAAAGTGTTTCTAGATGATCTGGCTACCCATGCCTATCTTTTTTTTTTAGCCAGATATGGCATATATATAGGTATGTGTTCGATTTTCCTGTGATTGCCTTTTTTTTCGTTTTTTCCCATTTCTTTCAAAATTACAACGTACTAAGGAACTATCACAGAGTAATGATTCATTTAGATGTTTATTTGTCGGAAAATGTGCCTTGATGGTTTGCCTAGCACGTGGCTGAATTTTTTTTTTCTGAAATGCCGATTATTAGAATGTTAGCCATTTTTCCGCGAGTGCCCCTTTTTATTTGTTTTGCATTTTTTTGCTTAGTCATGTTACCGTAAGGAATTGGCAAGTAGTGTCGCAAAACTTATATTTTTATAGTGTTGGAAAGTGTTTCTAGATGATCTGGCTACCCATGCCTATCTTTTTTTTAGCCAGATATGGCGTATATATAGGTATGTGTTCGATTTTCCTGTGATTGCCATTTTTTCGTTTTTTCCCATTTCTTTCAAAATTACTACGTACTAAGGAACTATCACAGAGTAATGATTCATTTAGATGTTTATTTGTCGGAAAATGTGCCTTGATGGTTTGCCTAGTACGTGGCTGAAATTTTTTTTTTCTGAAATGCCGTATATTAGAATGTTGGCCATTTTTCCGCGAGTGCCCCTTTTTATTTGTTTTGTATTTTTTTGCTTAGTCATGTTACCGTAAGGAATTGGCAAGTAGTGTCGCAAAACTTGTATTTTTATAGTGTTGGAAAGTGTTTCTAGATGATCTGGCTACCCATGCCTATCTTTATTTTTAGCCAGATATGGCGTATATATAGGTATGTGTTCGATTTTCCTGCGATTGCCACTTTTTCGTTTTTTCCCATTTCTTTCAAAATTACTACGTACTAAGGAACTATAACAGAGTAATGATTCCTCTAGATGTTTATTTGTCGGAAAATTTTGTTTACTTCTTTTTTGATTGAATATCATCAAATTTTTTTAGCTAAAATATTATATTGTTTTACATTTTTTTTTTCGATTTTATTTCCCTTCAAAAAAATTTTTTTGGGTCAGAATTTTAATTTTATAGTCGTAAAATAATCGACAATTATCCAGCAGCCCACCATACACTTTTTATGCATATCCAAGAATAATTAGATTAGTAAATAACACCTTGAAATTGACATACCCTTCCTACATTTCAAGTGGCAGATTAGGGAGTCTGAGTCAGTGTGGTTGCCGGCCATTTTGTGGACATATCCGAAGCGTAAGTTTCCCTATATATATATATTCTTGTTCCCTATAGAATTTGTGATATTTTGGTGTATTTTTACCTGCATAAATATCATATTATATATTAAATATATGTATTTTTTTACGAAATTTCTAAGTACTCAAAAAATTACCTTTAGATATGGCCCCTGATATAAATGTAATTTACAAAATAATGAAGATTTTTTTACATATTTCTATTTAAGGATAACATATGTTTATTCCCTAAAAAAATTTGCCACTTCCTATTTCATTTGGGTACCCCAAAAAATTCATGAAATTTGGACAAATTTTTTTGGCCAAAAAAAGTTACCCTTTATTTCTCATTTCAGATCTTCACCTCCATGGGTCTGAATTCATCCAAAATACATCAAGATTTGTCCTAAACATTCAAGAATCAATTCCTAAAAGGATTTGTGTATATATGTATAAACTTTTTTTTTATGAATATTTATGTAAGGTCTTTTTTTTCTACCTAATTTTTTAAAATATTTATAATAAATAGTTTTTCTGCAGATGAGTAGTATTTCTCTTTACAGTTGTTTTAAGCATTCATTGAAGTTTTTTTTGGCAAAAGAAAAAAGGAGGTTACTGCAAAAACTGATTTTTCAAGAATTTTTTTTGGCGTCGGGGTCGCGCGCGTCCGAGTATACCCTTAAATGGGTGTCCGAGGAGCGTACCTATCCAGGGTTAAGTAATAGTTTTATGCAACTGCTGAGATGATACTAGTATGGAGATTTCAGCCTTGAGAACGTTGCAGAAGGGTGGCTAAAGTTCAGATTAAACTGGCACACTGACTTCATTCGAAGACGTCACAGTAAGGTAAGCATCAAGATGGGACATCAGAAGTATTCTCCAAGAATTAAATGATAGTGTTGAACTAAGGCAGGTTGCAGTCAATGTTGGCTACCTCTCATCACAAGCAGGGAGGGCTGGCTTCTTTAATTTGTCTCTCCTTCTCAGCTATAACAGGATTTTGGAAATAGGCGTTTGTTGTCTGGAGGAAAGGTTAGAATCGAGCACTATCAGACTCATGGTATTCTCTGTTTCTTATCTCGTTAGGAATTGGTTCTCATCTGCTTCAGACATAGTTCCTCTCTTGTCTCATATCATATCCTATCTCTACTGGATAATCTCTTCTTGAGGTTTATATACCATGTATGGGCACAGTTAATTACAGTGGGCAGTGGTCATTTCCATGGAAGGCCTTTTTTTAACAATTCTGCATCTCCATTGGCCTCCTCAAAGATGCCAACTTCAATCACTCCATGGAAGCTTCTAGAAGAAATTTCTGATCCAATCTGGACCACGTGTGAATCGTAACAAAAGGGCATCACGTGTCCTTCCATGATGACATTATTTCATAGATATCCCTCAGGCTCAGTTTCTCAAAATATGCTGACACCACTGAGTAAGACATTGATATCTTGGTCAAAACAGGCCAGTCACCTTATCATGGTAGACGCTCTCGTCGAGGCTCGGTTTACTTTCAAAATGCTGACGACATTGAAGTTATGACATGTTTGATCAAACAATACGGTAGTCCAATCTCGTCCTGCTGTTCACACTTTGGGCTAGATATATTTTTATTTTAATAACATAATCTTTTAAAAGTATGATATCTACCCATGACATGTTCCCCATAAGAAAAAAAGAAAATCTACTGATTTTACTTTTTTAAAGGTTTGCAAGGAAAAAATGCAATCATCTCTGAACTAAGGAACATCTGCATGAAGCTTCAACTTAACATTAGCAAAACATTTTTTTTTCGCAGTTCATTCACAAAAAACATAACTGCAGTGTTAAAAAAAAAAACTTATTCATTGATACAAAAATAATATAAATTTATCTTACTCTGAAAAATACCTGGAAAGGTTATCAGCTATGAAATTATTCTTTCCTTTTCTATGAAATATCTTCAAATTATAGTCATGCAGTTCTAAACTCTAATGCAAGAGACATTTATTCTTATTCTGAAATCTTTTCAAATAAACTAAAGGATGTTCATCAGTATAGACAGTTAAAACTAGACTACTATGTATATAAATCTCAAAGCTTTGCAAGGCTGAAACTAAATTAAGCAATTCCTTCTCAATAGTTGAACAACATTGCTGAGCTTTATCTTGTTTCTTTGATTAATATGCGACTGGGTGCTTCGTCCCATTCACTTCTTGCAACAAGACTCTTCCTATACCAAATCACTAGCATCAATAGCTAAATCAAATTCCTCGTTGTAATCAGGTTACAATAATACTGGTCCATGAAGCATTACAGCCTGTAATTTATTGAAAGCTTCTATACATTCCTCATCAAATACAAAACCTTGTCCCTTCATAAGAAGATTAGTTATGGGAGCGCTTATTTCTGAAAAATTAGGTTCAAATCTACGGAAATATGAAACCATCAAGAGAAATCTAATGGTCTGCTTTTTAGTTGCTGGGATTGGGAAATTGATGATAGCTTCTGTGGTCCCATTTTTTTTAGAAAATCTTACCGAGACCTACTTTATGCCCTAAATAAGTGATGGAAATTGACCCAAATTCGCATTTCTTTCAATTTAATACAAGGCTTGCTTTTTCAAGAACTTTCAGGACTCTAGCTAAAATTCGTAAATGTTCATCCCAAGTTTCTGAAAATTTAACAAGATCATCTAAATACACGACACAGTTATCAATACCTTTTAAAACTTTATTCATTAATCTTTTTGAGAGTACTGTCTGCATTTCTTAACCCGAGAGGCATTAGGTTCATAACTACCGAATGGGGTTATAAAAGCGGATATTTTCCTAGCTCGTCTGCTTAGAGGTACTTGCCAATAACCTTTGGCCAAATCAAGCTTGGAGATAAATTTAGCACTTTCGATCCCATCTAAGGAATCATCGATCCTGGGAAGTGGAAAATTACATTTCTTAATAACAGTGTTTTTTTTGTTTTTTAAATCAATGTACAATCTATGCCACCTTTCTTCCTTTAAGTAACATATCCTTAATTTCCTCTCGCACTGAATTTTACCTCTTAGAATGTTACGGACTTTGTCTAATGAGTTTTCTGTGCTGTAACTCTATACCATCTTCTAAAAGATTAGTTAAACCTAATTTATAACTATCAGTTTCTGGATAATTTAGAAAAAAACATTATATAATTCACTCAGTTTTTGTTCTTCTAAGCTAGAGGTAAATAACTTAAAATTCTTAAGCACATCAGAGTTTTTCTTAGAACTTATTTCATGCTGCGACTCAGTTATTACTGGTATTGGACGTTCCTTGTATATATTTAGCCAGTCTTTGTGCAGCCACTTAGCTCTACATCTACCCATATAAATTGAGTAATTCAAATTGTCCCTTTTTTCTAAAAGAGGAAAAGGACTTTCGAGCTTATGAGATAATGAGCAACCGTCTTTCTGAATTAATACTAAGACTTTATCTCCCACACGGATATTTCTCTCTTTAGCCTTAAGATCGCACCTCCTTTTAGTTTCCCCTTGGTTGTTGCTCTTGTTTTCTATTGCTGATTTCCAAGCTTTCCTTAAAATCTCACCGTAATCCTCTAAATTTTGAATGCAATTAACTCTACCCTCTTGAAGCATTAATTTACTCTTTAAAATTTCTAAAAATCCTTTAGCGGTGTGACCGAACAGCAACTCAAAAGGACTAAATCCTGTAGTGTCATTGGGTGTCATTCATATGGCTAACAAGACAATAGGTAGTTTTTCTTCTCAGTCATGGTCAAAGTTATCGCATAATTTTCGTAAGCAACTTTTAAGTGTATGATGGAAACGTTCTACAATCCTTTGCGATTCTGGGTGATATGATGTGAAAGTTACAAGTTTGATACCTAGCTCATTCTTTTTGGCTTTGAAATATTTGGAAACACAATTACTGCCATTATCACTTTGCATAACGCATGGCAGACCAAACTTAGAAAAATAGCTCGACAACCGTTTAACTACAGGTTTTTACTGCAGCTTTTTACTGAAATTATTTCTGGATAACGGGTTAGTCTATCAATAATTGTTAACAGACATATATTCCTTCCTTTACTTCTAGGCAAAAGTTGAACTATATCAATTACTACATTCTCAAAAATTTCCCCACTGATGGAATATTAAATAAGGGACCCTTGGGAATTACTAGATTAAGTTTACAGACAATTTGATATTCGTGACAGCTGAATACATATTTCACCACGTCAATTTTCATCTTAAGGGAAAAGTACTTCTTACTTATACACTTGAAAGTTTGATTTACCCCTAAATGTCCTTTATCATCATGTGCTGATATCAGAATTAATTCACAAAGATTACTAGGAATCACTATTTGTTCTATAACTTCCTCTTTGCTAACTGACTTGGGGCGAACAAAACGACACAAAATTTCGCCTGTTAAACAAAAGCTTTCCTCACAAACATTATCGGGATCATCATCCAACTCACATCCAAAAATTTGACACAGTGTCTCATCCTCTCTCTACAACTTAACTAGATTATCTCTATTAGAAAGGTTAGTGCCTAAACCATCGCATTAACTATTACTTAACTCCACTTCATCGACCACATCTACGTCACTACTTTCGACAGCTTCATCATCAACTTGTCTTACACTGTCAACACCGATGGAGTCAGTCTTCTCAGCCCCACAAATGATAAGATCAACCTCACCACCTCCATAACACACGTTAAAATCGTCGAACAAACTATGATTGCAGTCTATATCTGTATCTAAACCTAACCTAGTTATCATTACCAACAATAATGTCAACGCAGTCAACGGACAAATGAGGTACAACTGTTAGTTTTATATCTCTTGACGCTCCCAAACTTTTCAAGTTCATCTTCAACAATGGAAAAAAAATGAAACCCACCTAGCCTAACTTTTTCTTTCATACTGATTTCTGCCCTCGTTAGCACACTCTTTCCTAGTGAATGAAACGGCCGCTCTGGTGTCCCTTAGCAAGACAACTTCTCTCAAATCCCTTCCCTCAAGTAAAGAATCTACTCCTTCAGACAAAAGCTCTCCATAAGATTTCCTAGCTTCTTTTATAATGTCATTCCTCCCTGACGAAAGATTATCAACTAGAGACACTGGTATCTTGACATTCTTCTCCTGTACTATACAATTTCTAGCTATATTCCCTTTCTTATTACATTCAAAACAAATTATATCTGAACTACTACCTTCCCATTTGTTATTACAAAACCTGGCAGTATGATTTGGTTTTCCACATGTATAACAATAATCATGATAATCATATTTCCATCTATTACAATTGCTAAAACTACTCTTACTATGTTGCATCTTACCAGACGAAGGATTATTTTTTTCTTACTATCACTTAAATTATGAGTAAGACTACTCATTTGCCAACCTGGTCGCATCTGTTATCTCTGAAGTTTTCTAGCAAAGCTAAGTTCTTCAGATCATCAAAACTATTGCAAAATTATCTTTCTAACTTCTTTCCGTATTCCACACATATAATGCTCTCATCTATTTTGAAACTTCTAAATTTCTTATAGTATGCCTCTAGTACTAACCTGTATACACTAAGAACAGTTTCTTCAACAATATCATAGTCCTCACTTTCATCCTTAGACATACTGTCAGCCGTTTAAATGCATTTTCATTAACCTCTCACGGTTGTCAATTCCCCTGACTTACATTCGGAGGCTACCAGTCAATTTATGATAATCAACTTACTCCCGGCTAGCCTATCTATAACAAACCAAACCTTGGTATAGGCTACTACCGTGTACATCATATGTGTAGGCTAATTATCTAAGCCCAATCTTAAATTTAACTTGAACTTGATGTGGGGAAGGATAGATCTTCATTTGTAGTGGAGGTTGAGGGAAAGGCTGATTCCCGGGGTCATTTCATTTCTTACTTCCACAAGTGCTAGTACATGACAGGTACTCCAAACTGGTACCCTGTAATACAAAATCTTCATTTAAGACAACGATTCTATGTCAAACAACATGCACTTCGTAGCCTAGGCTATACTGTACTCCTACCTAACCTACTGGTTATGCTGCACAGTTAGCCTGGCTACTCAAGAATAAACACTTTCATAAATCTGGGAATAATATTGCACATCTTAACTTAAGGTTGGTGGCACAATTCCAACCACATGCAAGCTCAGCATGAAGCAATTTCAATACTGGCAAAATTATCGTACCCTTACTTGATAATTCTGTTAACCACAATGGACAACATCAAGTGTTATTAGAATACATACATTATAACTAAAACAAGTGCATACCTTTTACAAGGGAGAAAATACGAGTTTCACATAATAAGAAGGGGTAGCAACACCGTTCACCCTCTCCACTGATCGTTGTCAACTTGAGGATTGCGCTCTGAGCTTCCCTTGCACAGCTACGCCCAAAGCTAACACAGCTACGCTTTACCTTGTGCACTCAGTCACAAACACAGACACAACTACTCCTTTGTTATGCCTCTCTACACCTCTGTGTATGCACACTCGATCCTACACAATCTCAACCATGTGAGGCTAACTTAACATTTTGATGAGATGAAAACCAATTCGTTTATTAAGTCCAATCATCGTCAAGGGATTTACCATTTAGTTAAATGAAGAATTTCTCTCATTACATCCAACTATACACAGAAAGTGCCCTACCACTTAACATTGACTGTCCTCTTGTTTTTCGGACAGCCTACCCTGTTCAGTAACTTTTCAAAAGACATGAAATATTTCATTACATTTTCCTCATAAAATTTTGGCATTAATTTCAACACTGCAACCATACCTAAATTATCAGAGTCATCGTTCAGTGATGAATTACTACCTTGTCTGCTACCTGAAGAATTACTTCTTGGTCTGGTACCAGGCAGACTATTATGAAGATTTTGCATTAAACGAGCGATTTCTAACTCATGGTTACGCTGTCTCTAATTTTCTTCCCCGCTGTCTTTCATTTTCTTCTCTTTCAACTGCTATTTGGTCTCTCTCATACATATCCTGTTCTCTCTTAAAAAACATACTCACAGAGAGCATCGTCATCTAGACCAAAAAATTCACCTGAACCTATCAAATCTTTCGTAATCTCACCTTTTTTTTTTTTTTTTTTTTTTTTTTTTTTTTTTTTTCAATTGGTTACGTTGTCGAAAATCCAGGCAAGTTTGCCAACTGTTAGGATCTTAAAATCATTACAGGTTCTTTTGATAATGGAAAGAAATGTTTCCAACAACCACCAGTGAAATGTGGGAAATGAAAATGAAAAGAAACTCACGAGAAAAACACAACATGAACTTTTGAAGAAAATCAATGTTATTAGTCTGGTTACTTTAACTGACAGATCAAATCAATCAAAAAATCAATAGAAACGGGGGGACTGTCAGTAAGGTAGAGACACTTAAGGAATAGCTTTCTACAGCTACTGAGACGATACTAGTACGGAGAATTCAGGATTCAGAACATTGCAGAAGGGTGGCAGAAGTTCAGATTAAACTGTCACGATGACTGGATTCAAAGACGTAGCAGAAAGGGTGGCATCAAAATGGAACATCAGAAGTCTTCTTCAAGAATTCGATGATAGTGTGTAACTAAGGCAGGTCGTAGGCAATGTTGGCTACTTCTCGTCACAAGCAGGGAGGGCTGACTGCTTAAATTGTTCTCTTCTTCTCAGACATTTGTTGTCTGAAAGGAAGCTTAGAATCTGGCGCTATCACACTTCTGGTCTTCTCTGCTTCATATCTCGTTAGGACTCTGTACTCATCTGCTTCAGACATAGTTCCTCTCTTATTGTATGCCCTGTCCTATCTCCCCTGGATAATATCTTCTTGAAGTTTATATACCATGTATGGGCGGAGTTAATTACAGTGGGCAGTGGTCATTTCAGTAGAAGGCGATTTTTTTAACAATTCTGCGTCTCTATTGGCCTCCTCAAAACCACCCACTCCAATCACGCCATGGAAGCTTCTAGAAGAGATTTCTGTGCAATCTGACCACGTATGAATTTGTAACAAAAGGGTAGCACGTGTTCTTCCATGATGACATATTTCATAAGCAAGGATATCCCTCAGTTTTGCTTCTGAAAATATGCTGACTTCATTGGTTCAGACCCTGACATCTTGGTCAAAATAGGACAGTCTCCTCATCGCGGCAGGCGCTCTCGTCGAGGCTTGGTTTGTTTTCAAAATGCTGATGGTAGTTAAGTGATGACAGGTTTGACCAAACAATATGGTAGTCCAATCTTGTCTTGCTGCTCACACTTGGGTGATGGATATATTTATCTTTTAATAACATAACCTTTTAAAAGTATGGTATCTACCCATGACGATACTTTTGATAGAAAGTTAATTTTAATTATTGCTTAAATAGATGACTAACTTATTCATGATACGTGAACATAGGGCCTATTTTGTAAATTTCTTAAAATAGTAACAATAAATTAAATAGAAGCATGTGTTAAGTCGATATATAACCTGCATTTTTTAGTAATGCTACGTAGGTAATATCTAAAGCTGCTAGAAAGAGTTTACACCTGTATTTGAGCCCCTAATCATTTATATCATATAAATTGTCTACTGGAAGTTCAGGATGTCAATATCTTCTAAGGATTACATACAAATTAAGTAGAACGCATATATAGAAAAATAAAAATTGAGTGCAAGCTATTCAAATATATCATCCCGGAATATTTGCCACAACAAACATTTTTCCTGTGGTTTATATCCATTCGTTTTTTCTCATTAGGAAGTAATATTTAGTTCTTTGAGACCAGCTAATTACCCCACAAAACATTTTCTTTTCGGGTAAACACATGAGAGAAAAAAAAATCATGAAATAAACTTTGGGACACATCAGGTCAATGGATTAGTGAAGATCCCATTTAATGCAAGGAATAAATTGATTTTACATCACTTTTAATCAACAGCATAAGCATATTTCCTTATTAATTTTTATGCAGATGTTAACCAATTATAAAAAAAAAATAAATACAAAAAACTCTCACACATACACAAACTAACACACCGTATGGTTCTAGGCATATTCTCTGCACCATTTTTGCCACAAGAAAATTCGCCTCAGGAATTTTATCTGCAGGTTCTTTGTCCTAAGACAATGTCACTACGATTTTATTTTCTTGATACCGAAGCTATGCAAATTCAATCCTTTATCTGGATCAGTGCCTTTTGGAGTAAAGTCCAAATTAATTAGGGAAGTACCTCGTTATCAAGTACATCTAAAGAGCTTGTGGAGGAGAAAGGGCTTCATTTTCTTTAAAGTTACAGGAAACAACTTCATATGGCTCCAGGATAATTCTGGAGGAATGCAACTGAAGGTTTTCTTGCTGGAGGGAAGAACTTACTAAAAACGGAAACCCTATTTAACGCACACACACAGACATTATATATATATATATATATATATATATATACATATATATATATATATATATATATATATATATATATATATATATATATATATCCTACAAATCTAACCAAAAGAGGTCATCTATAGAGACACAGGAAAATCACCAACCACTAATCCTAAAAGCAAGTCAGTTCCACATTGAAAATGAATCGTGCATCCAGATAATAGAAAGATTCCAGTAATTTTGTTCTCACAATTGATTGAAATATTATCAGGCTTCTCTTTATCCATTTAAAACAATGTTGAACTGAAATAAAAAAGATATCGACTACGCTGACAACGAATTTGTACAGCGTTAAAAAATATTTTCTTGTTCGCCTTCAATTAATGGGTTGTAGGTCATTTCTATAGGCAGATTTGAGTGATATGGAAACCATGAATATTTGTCAAATGACCCCTGTGACTGATGAGCTCATCAGTTTTATCATTACCGTTTTAAATGGTTGTTAACAATAAGAGTACCATTGAACTTAATCCATGCTCCGGTATTTATATTCAATTCAATGCCATTGAACGTATTTCACTCCCAATATTTTCATTTTATTTCTCAATATTATATACGCATATGGTAGTTTAAGAAAAAAAATGTGATACCAGTGGAAAAGTTTATTTACATATACAATCAAAAGGTTTTAGATGCATAGCTCATATAGTTCTTGTGCTAAAATTAACCGAATAAGGTCATTGAATGGGTTAGCACTGATGAAACTCTCTCTCTCTCTCTCTCTCTCTCTCTCTCTCTCTCTCTCTCTCTCTCTCTCTCTCTCTCTCTCTCTATACTTTAATGAACTAATTTATTTAACGATTATCTTCGAATTTCAACAAATGCGGCCACTCTAAAATTGATGTTATTAAATGACTGTGACGTTGAATGTAAACTGCTTAACCAGTTTTAGTTGCAAGACTCCATCCATCCCTTAACATCTTGAAAAGATCAGTTCGCACGTCTGTGTAGTGTGAAATTCCCCAAATGAGCTGCACATTCTACTATAATATTGATTTTCTCTGTATTTTTTTTTTTATTTTTAAAACTTTGTTCAATGTCTTTTGTATTATTTTCCCTCTCGCTAGATTTCTTTTCTATTCTTATTCCCATGGCCCCATTGTAATAATGATATTCTATTGAATATTTCATGTACTCAATTTCTTCTGATTTTCTATGGAAGATTATTTGTTGTTTACCCTATGCAGGGGGATTATTATTTTTTATTTATTATTTGAACGCAGCCTAAGATCTATTGGTCTTTAGCTTTTGAATTTTTTTCTTATTTTTCTATAAAGTATAGCAGATGCAAGTAAATAAATTGAAAGCAAGTTCAAACAGTGTTGTTAAATCCAATATAGCCTTTTCTTATGTCACTTTCAAAAGCTCAGCTGAGACGTTCATAAAAAGTTTATTGGGAATAGTGTTCTTAGCTGCTATAACAAAAAATATTTAAAGGGAGTTCTATTCAAAGCCTAAAAGACAAAAATTATATTAAGGACCAGAGGGACTCAATATTTTTAGGCCTAAGGAGTGTGCCCATAACATGGTACATAAGTTAGTAAGGGGGCAACACCATAAGACGACAGGTATCCTCCAAGAGGTATTGCAATATGGTTCCACTGTGCGTTTCTACTCATCCTCTTACAATGCTCAGTGCTAATGAAAAGACATCTATACCTGCACCATATAATGAAGATATGGGAACTTCCTTTCTATTTGAGAGAAGATCTGAGTCTTGGGGGTTACAGAGGATGGAACTAGACGTAAGGGCACAAAAAGTTTCATGCCATAAAACAATGGCTCTGGATTACCATGAGAATTACAGTTGACACAGAGATGGGAGCCAAGGAACCCCATGGCATGTGTCATTACAGTGACATGACTAAATCTTTGTGCTTTTATGAAAAAGTTGGTAAAAAAATATTCTTCTCTAAACCTAAAAAAATCCTGAACATTAGGAGAGTACCATGGGAAAAATAGGTACTTATCGTAACATCTAAATTGACGGGCGGGGAAAGCATTGCAAACCTACATCACACTGGCCTCATAATGCTTTAGCTAAGGTATATTCCCAACAGTTCCATGTCTTAGATAGGGAAGGAAAGGAGACACATGTTGTATATCTTAATCAGCCAACACTTTGCTGACATCAAGGAGTTTTGACCAATTTCAAGAGTTTTTGAAATTGCAACCGTTCCTAGATAGTATAAAGGAAGGGGCGTTTGGCTATCATGAGGAAAAGAAAGGGAAAATGTACATCTGGCCGCTGCTTTGCCAGATGAGTGGGAAGTATCCCAAAGACTGAGGGTTCATCCAATGGAATTATCGTCAATATTCCGGCCGTAAAATGTCTCACCATGGAATAAGCATTCTTCATTGCGTCCAAAACGTTCGAAATAGAGAGACCATAATTAGTTTTATTATACACTACCGCCTACCATGAAAGTGGTATCCACAATAATTGCTCCATCAGAGGTGACCTCTCACGGGTCAGATGGTACGTGTTGAACCAAATGTGACAAACTTGTGCAATGAAGGCCTCTCTAAACTAGTGACCTGTAATTGGGTTTGAAGGGGGAAGCTAGAGGCAGGTATCCCATCAGGGAAGAAAGAGTTGCAGCATATCGCTTCTGTGTCTCTGCAAGATAATGGTATCAACACTTAAGAAATCAATATACTTTTGTACGGGAGCTCAGTAAATCATTCTAAATTACTCTTAGTTGCTATTTAATGAATTCTCAGACATTCAAGAAAAATAAAACTAGTTAACCGTCTGTTATATTAAGAGGTCCTCCTTCAAGCCTGGGTTGGTACATGAAGTTCATGTTGATGAAGAACCTATAAAAGACTACATATATCCTTTGCACTGCTCTGCTCATGAACGGACTTAATCAAATTTACATTCTTAAGAGGAACTCCTTAATAACGCAGGACTCTCGACAAAATTGGCCGGTGAATACTATCAAAGGCTTTTTAATATTCCACAAATGCCATCAAAAGAGGATTTGTATATTCTATGCATTGTTGTACCACATATCCTATATAAAAATGTGGTCAGTAAAATTTTTACCTTTTCTAAATCCTGCTTGTTTATCTCATATCTCTTCATCAACATTTCTCTCTAGTCTCTTGAGAATGAGCACACTATATATTTTCTTGACAACTGACGTAAATGTGATGCTTTTGTACTAATTGCAATCAGTCAGACCATTTTTTTTTTCATTTCCACCAACACTATTAGCTCCCATTGTTAGGTTTTGCAATGATATTGTAAGTATTCTGGGAGTCACTTAATTTTCGGCCAATATCCTCCCCACAGTTATTCCATCTTATCCACAGGCTTTCCATTTCTTAAGTTTTTTTTAATGATAGCTTCTACATTAAACACACCGAATTCCTTTATGGACCCATCAAGATCTTCCTCGTCTTCTGGTATATCAGTCCAATTATTCCCTTCATATCTCCTATTCATGACCTTACTAACGTGTTCCATTAAACGTTACCTTTCTTCTTCTTCTTCTGTTGAAATAACAGATCCATTTCCTTTTTAGTGGGTATATGCCTTTTTTCTTTGCCCCAGTAAAGATATTATTGATAATTCTGTGAGCAATTTTTATACCATAGCTACTCCCTGATTTCATATATTTGTTAGCCTCATCTACTTTTCTGTCCAGATATACTTTACACTCATTCCTGGCTATTTTGTCGACGTCGCTATCAATACAGGAATACTTAGAATGCTCTACCTTTTATTTTTCATTAAATCATCGAAAACTTTCAACAATTAATTTTTGTTTTGTCTCTTTTCTTTATAGTAGCCAAAGTATAATTTGATATCCATAGATTTCTCCTTGTAACTGAATGTTCCAAAACTTCACTACCAAATGATTGATATGTGTTCTTAATACCAACATTACGTATAAATTCTCTGCTATTTTTTTTCTTAAATTCTCTCTGAAGGCAAATCGGTTTCTACATTTAGTTGCAAAGGTTAGTTGTATCAAATCTTGGCATTCATTCAATATTTTTGTTCTTTGCTTTCAGTTTTTGTTCCAGTGTGGCAATGAGGAGATGGTGATCACTACCAATATATGCATCTTTTTTTGTTTCTTACAATTTTCAGAGTCCTCCTTCCCTCTTTATTAATGGTTATGTGATATATTTGATTTTTGTAATTGCTATATGGTAGAATCCAGGTATATTTGTGGATGGCCCTGTGCTGGAAAATAATACCACCAATAAGATTGTTTGTTGAACAAAAACTTATAAAGTGTGCCCCATTTTCATTTGCAAATTTGCCAAGACCATCAAGACCATTATATTCCGAATATCTTTATTATTTCTTCCAACTTCATCATGGATGTCACCAATCCTATTTTTCATATCTCTCTCCGGAATCTTATTTATTACACTCTGCTGCTCTTCATAGTATTCAACTTTCCTTTCTTCAAGGGAATCATGTATTGGTGAATGAAAAACTATAATACTCATATTGCACTACTTTGATTTAAACTTTGCGAGTAGCAATCTACTATTTCAGCTCTTCATTCTCTTAACGCCTTTTCTGCTCTTAGTTTCATTATCATTCCAACCCCTTCTCTTCCAACTCCATCTGTTCTTCCTGAGTAGATCTGTATATGACGTTTGTCTAAGATTTCTTTACCAATTGCCTTAAAATATTTCACATTTAGGGCCAAGATATCCAAACTATATTTCATAGTTCCATCTACACTTGCTGTAACTTCCCAATCTGAGTCATGCTTGTAACATTCCAATTACCAATTTTCAGTTATTCTTTAAAATTCCTAACCAAAAGATTCTTAGCATCCTGCTATGCCTGTGACTGGAGCTATTCTGTCATTTGTACTTTCCGAAGACTGACAAAATCAATAGAGGATTCATTGGCTAAATACATCAAGGTATAGCCAGTTCCTTGTGATGCACAGTGCCTACCGATGTCTTGGGCCATAGGGGAAGGTACCTAGACGTCAATGCTGTGCATTAAACAGGCTTTCTCTAGCTTCCGCACTCCTGGCTTCATCAATATGGCGATTATTCTCTTTTTCTTCCTGTTTCTGTTGGTTTTAATAATAACTTTCAAGGCGAGAATTTCTTTGGCCTTCGCCTTCTTCTTCACGCATAGCTGCCACCCTATTGGCAATAATGTTCCTTCTATCTGAATATTTAAGATGGTGAGGGTTCTGCCTAACTGCCATTGTTCACGTAATGGCCACTTAGACATTAAAGACCGCCTCAAATGTCTTTATCAAAATTTTTTACATATGAACACACTTTAAGATTTTATATAGAAAATGTATATATTTGAGGTTCAAAGTGGATAAGATTCTGACATCCATAACTCCCTTAACTGGTTACTTAGAGGTTCGGGACCATATCCATTGACTTCTTCAGATGGTTTTACATAAATATAAATTTTTAGTTTTTATGTGAAATTGGTATATCTGAAATTTTAGGATGGTAGGGAATCTTGCCCCCATAGCTCCCTTAAAAGAAAATGGAGAAGTGGGACCACTTGCATTAGCTTTCTCGAATAGTTTTACATGGGAATACACTTTTACTGCTTATGTAGATTGCCTAACCCCCCCTCTCTCTCTCTCTCTCTCTCTATATATATATATATATATATATATATGTATATATATAAATATATATATATATATATATATATATATATATATATATATATATGTATATATATATATATATATATATATATATATATATATATATATATATATATATATATATATGTATATATACACACACACATATATATATATATATATATATATATGTATGTATGTATATATATATATATATATATATATATATATATATATATATATATATATATATATATATAT
>NC_090741.1:26014483-26019483 GCF_036898095.1 Palaemon carinicauda | reverse complement strand
ATATATATATATATATGAAGCTTTCTTAGGGCAGCATTATTATATGGCAAAATGAAATAAATATAACAATTACATAACACAACTATTAAGTATTTTCCAAGTTTTCGTAAATTTTATCACAAAATGAAAAGAACCCCAGTGTAGACTGTGCGTTTGGAGAGGGCATTTCCCAGTGACACTCTCTTTTAGGAAAAATTTCCAAAATAATATACCCAAAATATCCTCTACGATCATACAATGTCTCTGTCAAAATTACATGTAATTGGTTCATTATCATTGAATGCAGTTTTAGGGGGCTGTAATTACTTGGCTCGTAGATCCCAAGGATGGATCTTTGTCCAAATGAAATAGCTGCGTTAGCTTTCTCAATAAAAAAAATTACTTAAGATTTTACCATTAAATATTCAGTATGTGCGTCTCAATGTCAAGTTTCATCTCAATTATATCATCATCATTGAATGCATTCTTATTGGATCTGTAATTATGGGGCCATAGACCATTAAAATGGATCTTCCTCCAAATGAAATCGCTGTGTTAGTTTTCTCGATAAAAAAAACACATAAGATTCCATCGTTAAATATTCTGTTAGTACATCTCCATCGAGTTTCATTGCAATTGTATCATTATGTTAATTGCATCTTTATTGGGTGTTGGGGACTTTAGATCCCCAAGGTGGATCTTGATCAATATGGAGATAACAGCTTTAGCTTTCTCGATAAGAATTGTAAGGGATTCATTCGATCATTAAATATTTTATAAGTACATTTCTATGTCGATTTTAATTGTAATAGTATCAATATATTAAGAATATTTTTATTGGGTTTGTAATTATGGTGACTGTAGACTCGAAGGTGGATCTTGATCATAATGGAAATAGCGGCGATAGCTTTCTCGATAAAAAATTACATAAAATTCGATCCTTGTATATTCTATAAGTACATTTCTACGTCAAGTTTCATCGTAATAGTATCAATATATTAAATGTATTTTCATTGGGTCTTTGATTATGACGACTGTAGACCCTAAGGTGGATCTTGTTCATGAAGGAAATATCAGCGTTAGCTTTCTCGACAAAAAATTACATATGATTCGAACATTAAATATTCTATGGGTATATTTCTATGCCGAATCTCCATGCAATAGTATCATGATATTGGATGCCTTTCTAATGGCTCTGTAATTATGGGGACCGTAGATCACAATGTGGATCTTGAACTAAACGGAAATATTTGCCTTAGCTTTTTCGATAAAAATTACCTAAGATTTAGTCATAATATATTCTATAAGTACATTTCTATGTCGCGAATCACTATAATTGTATCATTAAACCAAACGCAGTTTTAGGGGGTCTGAAAATCTGGGGCTCGTAAACCTCAAAGGTGGATCTTGCTTAAAATATAAATAACAGGGTTCGCTTTCTCGATAAAAATTACAGAAGCAGTTTTATGGGATCTGTATTTCTAGGGCCTGTATAATCTCAAGGTGGATCTTGATCACAATGGAAATAGCAGAGTTAGCTTTTTTATTAAGGAATTCCATAATATTCGATCATCGAATATTCTATAAGTTAATTGTGCAATGTTTTTAGGGAACACATAGAGACATTGCTATGAATATATATATATATATATATATATATATATATATATATATATATATATATATATATATATATATATATATATACATACATATATATATATATATATATATATATATATATATATATATATATATATATATATATATATATATATCAAATAAGCAATATAAATGAATACATTAAAATGTGTATTCTTTTAACGAACTCAAGATAAAAACCCCATTCGAAATCACTCGAAGACTATAGTATTTGAAGTGATAAGGTCAATTTCATAAAAGAGTCCGGGACCACGATTCGAGATCCAGCCGGTCAGATAGTCTTTATGTGTTTCTCCCTGGGATTCTGATCCCGAGGTCCTAGTGAGAATCCAGACTTTATGTATTAAAATATATTGGCTTATTAGAAATATGAAAAACACGTTCCAATAAGCAAAATTAGCCTATATATATATATATATATATATATATATATATATATATATATATATATATATATATATATATATATATATATACTGTATGTATATATACATATATATATATATATATATATATATATATATATATATATATATATATTTATATATATACTGTATGCATATATATATATATATATATATATATATATATATATATATATATATATATATATATATATATGTATATATATAAATACGTATATTCATATATATATATATATATATATATATATATATATATATATATATATATATATATATATATATATATATTGGCGTGCTACTGTTATAAGCACACATTGAGTATGAGTTGTTTCAGATGTATGTAAATGGATAACTGAATACATCTTAATAGTTTTAAGTATTTATTCTATAAAAACAACAGAGTTAAACATCTCCATCACTGGAGGAAGCTGGATTGGGCCAGATGACCAATTCTGGTGAAGTATAGATATGCACTGACTAAATTATCGATATCACAGATATCGTATGCTTAGTTTATTTTATCAAAACTCGGAAGACACCTGCATCCGGTGACCTCACAAACTTTCATACGCTTGAGACAATGTGTTGACGTTAAGAAGAATGTCAAATTGCTGAGGTTTGCATTGTATGTCCGGTTTACGATTTGAATGACTACAGCAAATCCCAGGGTTAGCTCCTTCAACCAACATGACATATTACGTCATTTGTTTTAAACATGTAATATTAACTATTCTAATCATTACATTAGCTCGGCCAGCTATCTCAATTTTTTTACAAAAATTTAACAACAAGCCGAAACATGGTTATTAGGTGTGACTGGACATACGTATTATTCTTTGTTTAACTTTAGCCACAATCAACCGAGGACGAATGTCCAAATAGGCACATTAAAAAATAATAACCAATAATTGCATACAAAAAAGATATTACCAAAGCAAAAAGAAAAATGCATGATAAAACCAAGATCATATATATGGTACATTGCTAGCAAATGATTATATGGTACCAAAAAAAAAAACTTCTGACTTACATATGATTCGGTAACTTGATAAAGAATAATTGTTACCTTTGTCAGAAACAAAATACTCAATTTTTTAAGTGCACAAACACGAATTCCTGGTACGTACACGTACCCACGGTTTCGTACATACATATATATACTATTTTATATATAGGGCTGATATATTTTATTAGATGCCCATAGATTCTGTTATATATTTTTTTTTTTTTCTGTTTTCTTTTTTAACATTCCGGCTTATATATTTTTATTAGATGCCGAGGAGAAAAAATGATTTATAACTCTTTTTTTTTTTTTTTTTTTTTTTAAATGTTTGTTTTAAATGTATTTTTAACAATGCAAATGTAAGAAAATTTCTTTAATTACATATTACTAGAGCGTACTAATCAGCTTTTCATACAAACTCCCCGACAAATTACTCCTTTAGCGAATGAGGTGGCCACTCAAACAGCTTTGGACTGAATCAAATAGAGCGTATTGTCGGGGCTAGGCAAATCGTTCCTTTTTAGCTGCTTGCTGTGCCGTAACCTACGCCAAACAAGGATGTTCACGGCGATAAATATCACCACCGTGATACACAAACCAGCTAGTAGTATGGGGTGAAGAATTTCCTTATAAGTCGGTGACAGGTGGTCCATTTCGGTTATTTTCATCAACCGCTTGGCAACTTGTCCGTTGTACGGGAGAGGAAGTGCTGGCATTGTAGAGGTCCACGTGAAGTTCGCGAAGTAGGCTCGTTCTCTGATGATTGTCCGTAGACCAGTCACCATGGAATTCGGGGAAGTCCCGACACAACCATCTGCTGCGACGAAGATATGGGTGAAGGACGTGGATCCGTCAGGGCATGATACATTGAAGCCGTCCTTGTCGTATCGTATCCACGAGCCATTATTCAGCTCTGCAATTGAACTCATTATTGTCAAAGGGATAAAGCTTATCCAGACAATTTTCACTTGTATGGGGAGAGAGCACCGTCTTAGCACTATACCTAACTCGCATGAATCCATTAAGTTTTTATGGAATTCAAATGAGTCAGCTGTACATATTTTTCTATCCATTGCGTCTGAACAGTGAGTTAATTGATTTAAGTCTTTAATGACCGTATATGTTTCCTTGTCTGGGGAAATCAATACGTGTCCTGTCAAACTGGATATTACTGGATTTGAGTGATTCGTCATGAAAGTCGGAAATGGTGATATCCTGTAAGATTGCCAGGCATCAGAAGAATCAAAGGGAATTGTAATCCTAATCTTGTTATTATCTACGTTTACTGTAATTAGGCTGTAATAAAATTCTAACCTATGTTCGTCTAACAAAGGAACATAGCCTAGTTTATCCCTTCCGTTCTTCAGAATTAATTTTATGTAACTTATAGGCAACAAATGGGGCGACAATACACCTTTAGTTGCTAACGTGATAGCTTCTACATAATCCTTGGATTTCTCAATGAAATGTGTAATTCTGTTATGTATGTGATCTATCTTTGAATCATAATACGTTAATGTTGCCAACAAATCCTGTACTTCCATAATTTGAACGATATTATCTGAATGTTCATTTAATAAATCCATAATTTTATTGATTGAAGCTAACTGATTCCTTAGTTCTGACATAATCAATTCATCTTTATGAGTCAAGAACTCAATTTTCTTATTTTGATTACTAATTTTAAGACGATTGGAAATTCCTAAACCTAAACTTGCAACAGACCCAAAGATGCTTAATGCAGCATAAATAAACGGATTCCGTCTTTCTTTATGTTCGTGTCCTACAGTCCACATCAAAAGGTCATAAGCCAAAGATCCTGTCTCGCCCGTCTTATTTTTCAAGTCATCAGATAGCATCTCTGCAACTTTTAATGTTGATCCAAGCAAACTCTTTGTAGTCAAATGAAAATGTCTTCTATGCAACTCATC
>NC_090741.1:25991983-26006983 GCF_036898095.1 Palaemon carinicauda | reverse complement strand
AAATGTAGGGTTAGCATCAGCTTTCTCTTCAGGTGAGGGTGTTACAGGAAGACCAGAAGGTTTTAAAGGATCTGGTTGTGTTGCAGTAAGAGGAGGAAGACCACCAAATCTTTTGACCACAGGCACAGAGGGAGCCTAGGGAATCATTTGGCCAATATCAGGCGTCTGGTGTTCGCCAGAGTAAATAAAAGTATCAAAAAGCAGTTTATGAAACTCTTGAAGGGTAAGTCTTTTACGATCTCTGATGATCCTATAGTAGAGACGGGAAGCATTTAAAGTACCATACTACAATAGGTATAAAACTATTTTCTGTGCCCTTGTAATAGAATGATAATTGATCATTTGGTTGAGAGATCCATAGCTACCATATAGTTTATACGCGGCCTCATGAACATTGGCCTCTCCAGTGTAATTTGTCCATAAGCATATCTGTCCTGTTTTTTTCATGTTGTAACATATTGCCAGCAAATGATGAAAGTGTTTTCTCTACTCTTAAATACCATTTTGTCACGATAAAAGTAAAGGAGTTTTGTATTCACCTTCAGCGTGTATGTGCATCTATCAATGAGAGGCTTTCTTATATAGTTCTTGAGTGAGCCTAACAGAACTATAAAAGTAATCCATGAAAGTATTGTAATCCTTACCTAAGTACGGATCCATTAGCCTGAAAATATTGTCATGGAGGGACGAAAAAACACCATGGTATTTGATAAAATCAAAGAGGTAACATAATTAAGTTTCTCACACAAAGTGAAATATAGACTTATTTTGATGGTTTTATTAGGTTATGAGCTTTTGTTGAGATATAGATGTTATTTCAAGGTTGACACTTCAGCACTTCTCGGAAATATACTCCATGATGGGCCAAATGTAATTACCTAGTTCTGATTATTCTTTGGTATGGCCTGTCTTTTCTAGCATACGGAAGTACTCCATCACCTCTTAATAAATACAAGACAATATGCGATATTTCTTACTCAGAACATCCATGTCTAAGCCAAGCTAATATTCCAATACTAATTATAATGCATAAATATTTTACAGTCTCTTTTACATTACAATAACCACTCATGTGTAAACTAAGACCTTCTATATCTCGTTTTTTATAGAGGTGGTGTAATTGTTTGTTTCTTACATTAGATATCACAAGAACTCTGCGAAAATAAGTGGTCGAGACACTCCTAGTCCCTCCCAGGAGAGCAGTTAAGTAACGTGTGGGTGTTTGTGTTGGGTCATCGTTCCAATTCTACTGTGTTCACAAGACCTTAAATTAGTTTGCTCACCTTCAGACAAAAACTGTCATAACCACTCCATATAGTCAGCGTTGAAATCACTGAGAACAACAGAGGCCTTTTTATCATCTTTTTGTATTTCATTCATAGTGGTAAGAAGATAATTGGAGATAGAATCATGTGAGTCTAGATTCTGATAGACTGAACACAAATATAGGTTGTCGTACCTGCCGCAGACATTTACTACCTGAATCTGATGACATCTGCATTCATAGCAGGACCTATGCCATAGGAATGGCATACCACTTAAGAATTGTTGTTTTCTTGAAGTGTAGAATAACAAGGTCATACTAGTACATCATTTAAGAAACCAAAGTTTCTGAGAATAATCGAATATCATATTGTGTGGAGGCAGCTGCAAATTTTGCAATATTGCAATGCTGCCCACGAATATCATAATACATCAGACGACATTGGCAGTCTAGGCCACACGGGGTCCTAGTTTTTGTTTAATATCTCCAAAGAGAATAGGAATTAAATGTAATAAAAAAGTCTCATCATACTTGATAACAAACCTAACAATAATGATATCAAAAATATGTACACGAATATATAAAAAGGAAACCCATGCAACTTATAGGCCAAACACAAAATGTCAGATAAAATTGGTCAACATGACAAAGTCGACACGCCATGCATGGTTTAGTACCTTCCAATATAGCCACATCTACTGAAAGGAGGATATTAACAAAGATTTCGAAAATTAATGGCAGAGAGGAAGATGAAAGAAAATATAGGAAGACGTTAATCTTTTGGTAAACCACCAGACCTTCATGGGCCTTCGATTAAGTCCACCCAAGACGTTTAATAAAAATACATGATTTTTTTTATTAACCTTTATCATATACGTACTTCTATAAATAAGATGCTCTCTCTTGTTGCTTTTAATTGAGGATAACAGAATTGGGAAAAACGGATTTTGAGCGAAGCGAAAAATCTATTTTTGGGTGAGATGGCCATGTGGTCCTGATGGAAGTTCCTATAGGGTAGCTTCCTAGGGTATATTACAACTACGGCGATATTCCCAGAGAATTTACCTTAAGGTACCAGAATTCTAACTCCTGGAGCGAATATCCCTCGTGAAAGGGATATCGCGACATATCAGAGGACGTATTCTTGACACGCCACATGGCAATCTGCACCCCGAACTGAGATTTCGTATCGCAGGGGGCAATTGGCAAGAAACGAATTCGGGAAAGAAAAAGGGGGAGCCGCTCCCAAGGCTCCCTATCTCCCGTTTCGTAAGCGTGCCTGGCGCCAATCCTGGCGCCATCTGTATTCCTTGTAGCGTACACGAGGTGCTACAGGTACTGTATGTAGGGAGGGGTCCTACAGCCCTTTCTTAGAAAGGCAAGGGCGGGTCCATCAGGACGACATGGCCATCTCACCCAAAAATAGATTTTTCGTTTCGCCCAAAATCCGTTTTTTGGGCTCAAGCCATGTCGTCCTGATGGAAGTATACCAGAGCATTACTGTATCTGTGGATTCTCAGAACGTGCCGTACTCCCCGGAGGTAATTTTTCCCGGTCGACTAGACCTAGAGACCTAAGATGTTACCGTTATACATCTTTTCAACTAACTATAAACCATGTTAGAGCTTCCTGCCCCCTACAGGGAAGAGTCCTACTAGACTCTGGAAAAGTCTCGAAGAGTACATATACCTATGTATGAATACCAGGCAAGCTAATATAGTGGTCTCACCCTATATTAAGTAAAGCATAGTTTGTAAAGAACCACTGCGTCAATATGAAATATCGACCAGTTCTCCGCACAATAATTGTATTGGACAAAGGTTTATATCCGCATAGGAGGAAAACCAATGCAACATAGCTTGCATAAAGGAACAATTCTATTAGAATTATCCCAGATAAGGTACATAGAATGAATGCTCAATTATACCAATAAATTGACACAGGTGAAGGAGACGCAAGGTTCTCAAGAACAAGTTTATTGACAGGCAATAAATAGACAGGTTAACCACAATTATATATATATATATATATATATATATATATAAGAAGAGGATAACCCAAAACTTTAAGCATAAGTATGATAGTAAACAGAACTTGTTTGTCTGAAAGAAAAAACATTAAATGCCACTTTTAAGATACCGAGGTATCAAAGTCATAAAAGTCTGTATTACAAATCAATGACATTAGCGTTAGAAACGCTCGGCACACATGTCTGCACTTATGCTAGGTTCACCTTTGGAAATGGAACAGTCTACATGGGCAACACAGTGCCCTCACTTAGTTTGTAGTACAGTATGTAACTACACACTCACCCTGGAATTAATCGTCCCAATTAAAACCACTGTTCCTCGCAGAGTTAAACAGTAGGGTTAACAACGCGACCCACTGCTACCACAGATCTCTTTAGTTCCTCTACTTGCTTCGTATAGTGGCGAAAGAACACTCTGGAAGACTTCCAGTCAGTGTATGAACGGAGATGTTCAAAATCCATACAATTAAAGAAATTTAAGGATTAGGCAACTTTCCTCGGATTGTGACCTGCGGGTGTACTGTCAGGATCCGCTCTGCGAATAAAATATGTGATTTTCGCTCTGAGTTGATTCAGAGATAAATTTGAGCCTGATGTTTCTCCCCTGAATAGTTGACCACCCTTGAAGTCTGAAGTTCTACGAAGATAGACCTTTAGGAAATCTACTGGACATAGAGATGCATCTTCTCTCAGAGGGCAGATTCTCCAGGGACCCCACCTGTTGGTGGGTAACTCATTCTTGGCGAGAAACGTAGGATCCGGAAACAGGTTCAGTTCTCCCCCATCCAGGAACTGAACACGACCTGCCTCTCTCGAGAGGGCTACAATCTCACTAACCCTGGCCCCGGACGCGAGTGCAAATAGGAAAATAACTTTTTGTGTCAAATCCTTTAACGCACACTCTTCATTGCTCAACAGAGAAGCGAAATGAAGAACTTTGTCTAAAGACCATGAAATGGGCTTTGGAGGTGCTGAAGGTCTGAGCCTAGCGCAGGCTTTCGGGACTTTATTAAAGATCTCGTTACCTAGGTCGACCTGGAAGGCATATAGAATGGGTCTTGTCAAAGCAGACTTACACGCTGAAATCGTGTTAGCTGCCAATCCTTGACCATGGAGGTGGATGAAGAAAGATAAGCAGAAGTCTGTCGAGATCTCCTGTGGATTCTTCGCCTTGACAAAGGCCACCCATTTTCTCCAAGATTACTCATATTGCCTTCTAGTAGATTTGCACTTATATTCCTCAAGGAAGTCTATGCTGGCTTTCGAAATCCCGAAACGCTTTCTCACCGCTAGGGAGAGAAAATCATGAGCTGCAGGGTCCGGATTTTCTGTAATGAAGCGCAGACAGTCGACTTCTGGACTCGCTGGGTCAGAACTGGATCTGGTAGCGGTACAAACTTCAGCTGTAGTTCCAATGCCAGGGGGAACCACATGCTGTTCGGCCACTTGTGGGCCACTATTGCCGCTACCCCCTTGAAGGATCTCAGTTTGTTGAGGACCCTCAACAGAAGGTTGTGAGGAGGGAACAGATAAATCCTGGACCACCTGTTCCAGTCGAGGGACATCGCGTCCACTGCTTCCGCTAAGGGGTCCTCGTACGGGGACACGTACAGGGGCAACTTCTTGTTGTCTTTCGTCGCAAAGAGGTCTATCTGCAGTTCTGGGACTTGATTCAGAATGAAGGAGAATGATCCTGCGTCTAAGGACCATTCCGACTCTATCGGTGTGAACCTGGATAGAGCGTCCGCTGTCACATTGCGGACTCCTTGAAGGTGAACTGCCGACAGGTACCACTTCTTCTTTTCCGCCAATCGGAAGATGGCCAACATCACCTGGTTGAGAGGTGGTGACCTCAATCCTTGTCGATTCAAGCATCTCACAACTACCTCGCTGTCCATCACCAACCTTATGTGGATCGAGTGACGCGGGGAGACTTTCTTTAAGGTAAGGAGCACTGCCATAGCTTCTAGAAAGTTTATGTGAAAGGTATTGAATAGCTTGGACCAAGTCCCCTGGACTTTTTTCCGATGAGAGTGACCTCCCCATCCCTCCTTCGAGGCGTCTGAGTGAATCGTCACCGACGGGGGAGGTGGCTGAAGAAGAACCGACTTCTTTAGATGTCTGGCTTGGGACCAAGGCCTGAGAAGAGTACTTAGCCGAAGCGGAACTGGTCTTCTCAGATCTCTTCGCGCGTTTGATGCATAACTTCTCCAAACTCCGGTTGCATCCTTTAGCTGTGCTCTTAGCACTGGGTCTCTCACCGAAGCAAACTGGAGAGAGCCCAGTACCCTCTCCTGTTCGCGTCTTGATATCCTTTCGGAATCTAGAAGTCTCTTGACAGAACCCGCTATCTCCTTCCTTTTCTTCGCCGGGATGGAGAAACGGTGTGACAAAAGGTCCCAGTGGATTCCCAGCCACTGGAACTTTTGAGATGGAGAAAGTCGAGACTTTTTTCTGTTGATCTTGAAGCCTAGGTACTCTAGGAACTGGATCACTTGACTGGAAGCTTGCAAGCATTCTGTCTCGGATGCTGCCCACACCAACCAGTCGTCCAGGTAGGCTACTACCTGAATTCCCTTTAGGCGTAATTGTTTGAGAGCTACGCTCGCAAGCTTCGTAAAAATCCTTGGGGCTATGTTTAGCCCGAATGGCATGGCTCTGAAGGCTTATAGTCTTCGTTGTAGCCTGAACCCTAGGTAGGGGGAGAGTCGACGGCTGATTGGAATGTGCCAATAGGCGTCTGACAAGTCTATAGAGACGGAATATGCCCTCTTGGGCAGTAAGGTCCTTATGTGTTGCAGTGTTAGCATTTTGAATTTGCAATCCACTATGAACTTGTTGAGTGGCGACAAGTCCAGAATGACTCTGAGCTTCTCCGAGTCTTTCTTGGGAACACAAAACAGCCTCCCTTGGAATTTGATGGACTTCACCTTTCGGATCACTTTTTTCTTCAACAGTTCTTGAACGTACTCCTCCAGAACGGGGGTGGAGTGTTGGAAAAACCGAAGGCACGGGGGTGGAGTGCTGTACCAGCTCCAGCCCAGTCCATTCTTGAGTAGGCTGTGGGCCCAGGGATCGAAGGTCCACCGATCCCGAAATTTCAGAAGTCTCCCTCCTACCGGTATCATCTCACTTGGACTGCCGTCCTGAGGTCTTGCCTCCCTGACCACGACCACACCTGAATCCCCTTCCCCTTGAGGGGCGCCTAGACGAGCCTCTGGCTGCTCCTCTAGGCTTTGCTCGAAAGGAAGTAGACTGCCCTTCGAACGCTGGGGTGAATGCCGTGGACTGTGTCGACACGGCCTGGGGTACCCACTGAATTGTGGTCGGGGTTTGTGCCACAATCTGGGGCACTGGAGGCAATGGCAATTGCAGTTGCTGTTGCTGTCTAAAAGGCTTGGCTGGCCGAGACGGTAGCCTAGTCCTCATAGTCTTCCTCTTTGGTTGAGGACCCTCATCCGGGGAAGACTTTCTTTTGATAGCCAGGCCCCACTTCTGGAGAAGGTTTCTATTCTCCAAGGCGGCCTTATCAACAACTTCTTTGACCAAGTCGGTAGGGAAAAGGTCTTTTCCCCAAATGTTGGAGGAGATTAGTTTCCTTGGCTCGTGCCTCACCGTAGACGAGATGAACACGAACTCCCTACAAGCTCTCCTTGCCTTGACGAAGCCATAAAGGTCCTTTGTCACTGTGACCAGATGAGTCTTGGCCACCACCATGAACATTTCATGGACCTTGGGGTCACTTGACATCGTCTCAAGAGTAGTCTGAAGAGACATTGAGGCAGCCAGTCTTTCTTTTGTCTCGAACTCTCTTCGCAAAAGAAAGTCAGACAGCTTAGGGAGGTCCTCGCCGAACTGACGTCCGGCAATATCAGCCTCCAACTTTCCAACGGATAACGTAAGATGGACGTCCTTCCAGTCTTTGTGGTCCATAGGCAGGGCCAGCGACAAGGGTTTACACTCCTCCAGGGAGGGGCAAGGCTTGCCGGCCTCGACTGCTTTTAGTACAGCCGCAAACCCTTTCTGTAAAAAGGGGAAGGCTCTAGCAGGCGAGGACACAAAGGAAGGGAGCTTCTTGCTCAATGCAGCTACCTTTGAGTTAGAGAAGCCCCTCTCTTTCATCGAGGATGAAAGTAGAGCTTGAGCTTTAGCATGGTCCATCACTATGACCTCCTTCGGCTCTGTCTCCTCCTTTGAAGCTGGTTCCATCCTCAGCCGGACATAACAGTCCGGATATGATGCCTTGCTAGGCCAGAATTCCACCTCCTCCGAGGAACTGAGCCCAGCTTATCCGAGATGACGATCTTTCCAGTCGTCATCGGCATGTGCTCAGCATACCTCCATGGGTTAGCATCTGAGCACAAGGGAAGGTCTTTCACATTGAGCTTTTTCTGGGGCCCATGTGATTCTGCAAGGCACTGCATCCGCAGTTCCATTGCAGCCGCCTTCTCCTGATTCTCCTTCTGTATTTGTTGGATCATTCCAACAATAGAAGAGAGGGCCTGTCCCAGCTCTACTGGGAGACCGGCCGATGTTGAGGGAATAGTCTCCGGAATCTGAACCGGAGTAGCCGACACCTCGTCGACCTCTTCCTCTACAACGTCTGGGGCTTGAACTTCATCATGGGCTTCTGCCAGGAGGTCTTCCTCCAGACGCTCGTCCACGTCAGACATCCTGTCATCTAACTGGATGTCTTGCATCGCGACCGCGACTTCAGCATCCACCTGGATCTGAACTTGGGGGATCTCTTGAGGCTGGGGAATCACTGCATCAGCTGATGCCTTAGGGAAAAGATACGCCCTCATCTTCTCACTTGGAAGATAAGGGCCAGAGGTGTTCTTTTGGAAGCCCCTTACCCAGGTACGAAGCTTCTCCCTTGCTATATCCCTTGATTCCGCCGTCCTAGGGAAATCAAAGGCCTCAGTAATCAGGTTAGTGCACACAGTACATACCTGAGGGTCCCAATACCGGAGATCATTCTTGGAGACTGCGCATGCTGCGTGTCTCCTACAAAACTCACGTCCGCAGAGGTTCTTGCTGCGGACGTTGCAGAAAACACTTCCGCAGTTCGGAGGGTCCTCCTGTAAAGAGAGGAAATTTCCATGAGTATCAAGTGAACTATGTATCACTGGATATGCATAGTATAGCATAACAATTCAGAAAGGAAAGACACACACTTGTGTTTCCCTCACAACCCATTGCTGCAGCCTTCCAGATAATAAAATCGAATGGTTAATCTCTTCTAGAGTAACCAATGCAAAGTTTCCAGAGGAAACAGGTGGAGCTCACACCTAAGCAATGATTTTAAAATCCTGGATAATAGACAGGAAAGAACTCACTCTCCCATCTGTAGGGCCACAGCAAAGGGCCGTGCAAGAAAACACAAAAGTGTTAGAACACACAGTACTGTACCAAAACCCATACTATAGTTTTCTTCTTACAGTATCTGTTATACTGAAGAATACTGGTACAGTATAGGAGGTTACACACCATAACTAGCTTTAAAGTATACTACTTAACAGCTATAAGGCGGCAGAACGCTGGTTCAAATGCATGTGCCGGCCGGCAGTAACTGCCGGCCGGCACAGCCAATGTCGGACGGCAATGACTGCTGACCGACCACTACACAAGGTAGTACCCGGCTGCCGGCCACACTCTTGGCAACCGGAAGACAAGGGCTGACATTAGCCGGCCGGCAGAGGTACAGGACCGATGCCAGCCGGCAGCAAAAGAACCAGAGGAATACAACTGCCCGGCTGCCGGCCTATGAGGCCGGCAGCCGGGTCGGGTACAGCACTAGAAGAAAACAGAATGGATGCCGGGATATGAGTGTACACTACCTCCAAGCCCGGCAATCCGAAAGAGTGCATATAAGGAAGGGGAGAATCTAATTCAGGCTTCCTGACCAATGCCGTCTGACTCTGCAGGCAGGCATGGATGAGGGACCAAGGGAGGTCCGGGCAGCACTCAAAACAGAAGACCCTTGCCGACCAGCAGCTCTGCCGGCCAGCAAGGGACTGAGTCAATTCCACATCCTAACCTATTCTAGGTCCAGATGTAGAATGACGTACAGTACTGTAATGGCTAGGCCATTACAGAGATAGAGGGGGAAGGGACAAAAGAGGGTCCTACCAACCTTGCTTTAGTGACGGATCACCCGCAGCCAAGAAACTCATCTTAGCCTAAGGGAGATCCAAGGGGGGAGGCCAGCAATACTTGCCAGCTCCCAGAGCACCAAAGCAAGGAAGGTGTTGCTACTCCCAGAGAAAGAAACTTATCCTCCCCCGAGAACAGCAACAAGGACTAGTCTGGTAGATCACAAAAGAAGGAATCATCTCGTACAGAAACCTTCGGTAGTGACCTAAGGAGGCTAAGCCTCCTATGTCTGTGTCAGGCCAGCGAGGGAGACTCTACCCCAAGCCAGACAAACACAGACTCAGACTAAAAAACTCTGTTGTTCTGTCCCTCTTTGAACCAGACTTACTGGAACAGGAAGGTACAGTAACACCCCAGTATAGTTTTATCGAAAATTAATTCAGATAAACCACTTAGGGATAAGCCCAAGCCTTAAACAGAGGGAAAGGGATTGCATACCTTCTCCAAAGAAAAGAAAGCAACCAGGGAGTATGAGAAAGTATACTAAGGCTCCATAAGCAACTTAGCCTAGGCACCAAGAGAATCGATTACCTAAATCACCGAAACTCACTCGTATACTATCATGGAAATATTCCACATAATCTTAAATGTATAAAACATAGCCTAAAGCTTCAATAAAATTTTAATACACTCGGAAAAACCAAAATCATGCATGAAGTACTAGGACCAAACGACTAGGCTACATGGCCTAGCGTAGGCCAGAATTGGCGAATACTTCTCCAAAATAATTCTAAAGCACGAAAGGAAATCCTATGTAACGCTAAATAGCTAAAATTTATTAAAGCAAAACAACCGGGAATGTCGCTCTGACTAACTAAACTTATACCTAGCGAGCGACAGCGTCCATGACGCCTCCGGTAGGCTACGGCTCTTGTAACAAAGATTAAACCTTATTAATCACTTTAAAAATTACCAAGAGCCTACATTTATACATAAAAGACATGGTACTCAACTTATCAGAGGCCGACGAAGTTGGAGAAGCCATGAAAAGTAGAATAAATCCAAGATTTGCGAGAAACACAGGAAAAAACACCGAGTTGTTAAGCTAAGCAAAAAGAAATACAGATGGCGCCAGGATTGGCGCCAGGCACGCTTACGAAACGGGAGATAGGGAGCCTTTGGAGCGGCTCCCCCTTTTTCTTTCCCGAATTCGTTTCTTGCCAATTGCCCCCTGCGATACGTAATCTCTGTTCGGGGTGCAGATTGCCATGTGGCGTGTCAAGAATACGTCCTCTGATATGTCGCGATATCCCTTTCACGAGGGATATTCGCTCCAGGAGTTAGAATTCTGGTACCTTAAGGTAAATTCTCTGGGAATATCGCCGTAGTTGTAATATACCCTAGGAAGCTACCCTATAGGAACTTCCATCAGGACGACATGGCTTGAGCCCAAAAAATTATCCATATTAGCCTGAAAGTGATGTCAGGTCGGGACGAAAAAACACTATGGTATAGTATGAAGTCAAGGAGATAATACAGCTGAGTTTCTCACCAAAAGTGGAATATTGTGAATTTTTTGTTTTGTTTTATTAGGGTATATAACTTCGTGTAGCTACAGATGTTTTCCAAGGTTGACACATCAATGCCCCTCACACATGCACTCCATGACGGGTCATATGCCTTCAACTTGTCCCTGATTATTCATCCGTATTGCCTGCATTTTTAACACGTGGAATTACTCCTCTATCACCTTTAAATGCCTAGATGATATCACGCTTGTGGAAATCTGCTATTATATATGCTTTTATCTTTTACTCAGAACATCCATAGTTCATGTGAGCTAATATCCCCATACCTATTACAATGCATAGATAATTTACAGTCTATTACATTGCACCAAGAGCATCTGTTTCTAGTCTATCACATATATGGGGTAATTATTTGTTTCTCTTATTAGATATAACAGGAACTCAGTGATAATGAGTGGTTGAGACACCCATCATCCTTCATAGGATAGCAGGTAAGTGATGTGCGGCTGATTGGATTGAATTATCGTTCCAATTTTACTGTGTTCATATGACTTTAAATTGCTATGTTATCCTCCAGACAAAAACAGTCCTAACCGCCTCCTACGGTTAGCGTTCAAATCACCAGCAAAAACAAAACAGGCCTTCCTGTCATCTTCTTTTATCTTAGTCACAGTGGTAAGAAGACAATCTTAGATAGAATCATTTAAGTGTGGATTCTGATAGACTGAGCACAATTCAAAGATTTTATACATACCAAAAACCTTTTTAACCTGAATATCATGATATAAGAAATTACAGCAGGTATCATGCCATAGGAATGGCATACTATTTCAAAATTATTGGTTTTTAAAGCATAAAATAGTCAGCTTATACCAGTGTATAATTCAAGAAACCTAAGTTTCCAAGAATGATATATCATACTGTCTGAAAGCAACTGTAAAGTCTCGAACTTTGCCAAGAAATCCATGAATATTACAACAACTAGGACATTTGCAAGGTCTAGGCCACACTGATCCTGGTATAACCACATTAGCTGAAGGGAGGACATTACCATTGATTTTGAAAATAAATACCAGAGGGGATGATAAAGGAACAGATAGGGAGAAGTTACCCTCGTGAAAAAATATTAGGTACCAACGGCACATCAATTAAGCCTGTAGAACACACACACACACACAGACACAAACACACACACACACAAAAACTATAACACGAAACAGTGGAAAACCATAGTACAGAGGTTATGGGACTACCCAAAACTAGATAACAATGGTTTGAATCTGTAGTGTCCTCTTAGAAGAGCATCTTACTATAACAAAGGAGTTTTTTTACGCTTACTCTGTGAAAAGTACCCACTGAACAATTGCAGCCCAAAAGTTATCGCCTTGTTCAATTAGCTTAGCGTTTTCAATTGTATGAGAAAAGAAGAAAATTCGTTAATAATAGGCTAGACCCTATCATTTGCTAGTGGTATTATCTCAATGAATGGCTGATACATTGGGCAAATTACTACTTTTAACGTGAGTTTAGTGTTTTTTTTTTTTTTTTTTTTTTTTTTTTTTTTTTTTTTTTTTAAATTCTGGATATATCTAATAAAACAAAGCATTTGAACTTGATATTTTAAAATGGCTCATTCATTATGAGAATAACATGCAATCCTCTATTTAATTCAATTACTTATCTCTTTATAGCCTTATGATATGTCACCAAATCTAATTTTGTAGGAAAACTGTTCAAATAACAACATTGAGATGATTTTTTTTCATTACCTGTACGTAATAGTTTTAAATAATCAGACTTTTTATCGGAATTCCATTAATGAGACTGCCAATAAGTTATTAAATGAGAAAGGAAATTTTTTTTTATCTAATAACTCAGATGGATTGTATATAAAAAGAGTAAAGGATATGAACGATATGATTTTTTATTATTCATGACCTCTATTCCTAAGTTTCTTTGCTTTCCAAGTCAAATTTCAATATACACTGGAATTTAGATAGAATAATGTTTCCAGAAAAAAATTTAAAAATACTTATAAAAATTGTAGATAATGTTCCTTAATCATACCTGAATGGCTTTGTCGTGCAACGGGGATATGAAAATCTAAATTGTTGATCATATGATTTGTAATAAGTGTTAAATATATTTTTTTTTATGGAAGCTAATTAAAAGGCAATACTAAGTGTAAACAAATTGAATTATGATTTCTAACAATTACATAGATACGCAATTGGAGTGCCCTCTTAGAAGAGCATCTTACCAGAGCTAGAGAGTTTTTTATACCCTCAGCGAGTGGAAAGTAGCCACTGGACAATTACAGCCCAAGAGTTAGCACCTTCAGTGAAGAAGAATAGTTTAATTAGCTTAAATATAAAGTATATCAAAGCTTTTAATTTTCTTATTCATGTCCTCTATTCGATGTTAAGTGGATATTTTCCACTAGCTAAGAGTAGAAAAAACTTTATAGCCTCTAAAAGAGAACCATTGTTTTCAAGTTTTAGGAACCACTAGGCCTTCATACCCCTTCTATTAAGCTTGCTCAACACACGGTTTAAAAACAAGAGAAAGAAGTTCATATGACTATCGTGTTACTAGTTTCTAAGGGGACTCTTCGGTGACAGGGATTTGATATCAGTGGTGTATGTTGGCTGTATATAACGTTAAGATGTATTTATCACCTCATTACACTAATAAGTGTTTAATATATTCATCTGCAATAAACATATTAGCTACATCGTTTAGAAAATATAGATCCCCTTGTAAAGTAAAGTAATAGAGGAATTAAAGCCACATATACAACTATTAATTGGTAATGAAAGGAGGACAGTAACAATGATTATGAAAATAGATACCAGAGAGGAAGATAAAGGAGAGATTTCTCCAGTCATATCTATCTTGAGCTTTTATATCAATGCTTCTCCTTTCTCTATCTTCTACTTCACGCTTCATAGTCCTCAGCCTTGTAGGCCAGGGTCTTCTAACTCTTCTAGTGCCTTGTGGAGCACTATTGAACGTTTGGTGAACTAATTTCTCTTGGGGAGTGCGAAGAGCATGTGCAAACTAGCTCAGTCTACCACTCACCATGATCTCTCTTATAGTGACATTTCAAATCTTGTCTTACCATTTAACTTATAATATTCTTCTGAGGGTTTTCTTCTCAAATCTAAAAAATCCGTTGGATATAGTATCATTGTCATACCACGAATCATGTCCATGCAGTAACACCGACCACACAGGACTGATATATAACCTGATTTTCCTATGTAATTTCAGGCGATTTTATTTCCAAATTTTACTTAGCAATTGTCTGATTGGCTTTTTTCAATATTTCATCAAGCAATTCTAAAGACCCTGTATTAGAGATTATAATTCCTAAATATTTAAAAGGTTCCACCTCATTACTCCTTTCTCCCTCCAAAGATATTTGCATATTGAGTTCTCATCATCTCTGTTTTATTTCTTTTTATCTCGAGCTAACGTCATGTGATATTTCATGTATTCTAGTAAGCAAGCTTTGCAAGTCCTGTGGCGTTTTGTTAATAACGAAAGAGTCATCAGCATACTCTAGGTCCGCTAATTTCTTGTTACCAAACCAGTCCAATCCCTCTCCATCACTCCCAACTGTTCCATGAATTACAAAATCCACGAGGAGAATAAAGATCAAAGGTGATAATCCATTCTCTTGGAGTACTACAATGTTCCCGGGAAATTAATTTGGTAGACTCCATTAACATTAACTCTGCACTTGCTATTCTCGTGAACAGACTGAATAGAATTTACATAGAAGAACTCCATAATAACGCAGGAGCAGGACTCCCCAAAATTTGCCTGTGAACACTATCAAAGGCTTTTTCATAGGCCACAAATGTCAACAAAAGTGCATTTCCATATTCTACACACTGCTGTACATGTCTTAAAGATTTGGTCAGTGTAACTTCCACTTTTTAAGACCCTGCTTATTCATCTCTCAGCTTTTCATCAGTGTTTCCCTCTAGTGTCCTTAGAATGAGCATACTAGATATTTTCCTGACAACTGACGTGAAGGGAATGCCTCTGTGATTATTGCAATCAGTCAGATCTCC
>NC_090741.1:25981983-25984483 GCF_036898095.1 Palaemon carinicauda | reverse complement strand
TTCTAACTGGGGTACCATACAATGCTTCGTGCGGTGACCTTTTTATTGATATATGATATGAATGATTCAGAGTACTCAGTACCGCAGGTATTGCAATATCCCAGTTGGGGTCTGATCCCCCTAGTGTTACTCTTAATATGTTTAAAACCTTCCTATTCGCTCTTTCCACTAGCCCATTCGACTCTGGGTGATAGATCATAGTATTGATTTTCTTTATGCTAAGGAATTCACACAATGAGGTAAGAAAGTGATTATTAAATTCTCCACCCGAGTCTGAGATTATCATGTGTGGAATTCCATGTTTACAAATGTAACTTCCTAGCGCATTCAATCACAGTTTTAGTTTTAAGCGCTATTACTTCTGTATATCGAGTCAAAGCATCTACAGTTACTAAGAGGTGCTTATTTCCTCTGTCTAACTCGTAAAATCCTGTTAATAAATCTAAATGTATCCTTTCGAAGGGTTGATTGGGCACGGGATAAGCCCCTAGGCTGACAGGTGTTTTTGTGTGTCCTTTATTTTCCTGACAAGTGCGTCAATTAGCTATGTATTTTTTTATATCTGTAAGCATTGTATGCCAATAAAACAATGATTTGGCTTTCTGTGACATTAATGAAAACCCCGGGTATCCATGTAATGGGTTTGCATGCAACCAATTTAGGACAGTGGATATAAGAGAGATTGGTACCTCTACCTGGTGGTTATTCACATGAGGTGTATTGCGGGTTTTCCTTGTCACGGATCTACACAGAATATTGTCTTTGATTATATAATTCTGTTGCGTATACTTTATATATTCCTTTTCCTTACGGTTGCCTTTCAAAGCATTTATAATTTTTTCTAATTTCCGATCTTTTCTTTGCTCAATCTGTAATAATTCAGCGCTCCAGCCCAGATCTTCTTGTTCAGATATCGTTTTAACAATAGGCATGGATCTTGATATATCTATTAATTCAGCTAAAGGCTCCGTACAAGATAACACGGGGTTGTGTGATAATGCATCAGCAATGATATATGCTTTCCCAGGTAAATACCCGATTCTTGCGCCAAAGTCTTGAATGATCAAATGCCACCGAGTTTGTTTAGGGCTGTGGTTGAAGCCTTTAAAAAACTCGGTTAGTGGTTTATGGTCAGTAAGAACCTTGACGGGATAACCGTATATTATGAACTTAAAATGCACTAGTGAATTAACAATAGCTAGCCCTTCCTTGTCTATTACTGCATACTTACTTTCGGAAGTTTTCAGTTTTTGAGAATAAAAAGCTATCGGGAAAAATTGTTTTTCATATTGCTGAAGCAATACCACACCTACTCCTAAGTCTGAGGCGTCTATTGCAATGAAGAATTCCTTACCGAAGTCAGGAAATTTCAAGATAGGAGAATTTCACAGTTCATCTTTTAAGGTATTAAACGCCTGTTGATGCTGCTCAGACCAAATGAAATCTACGCCCTTCTTCGTAAGATCAGTTAGGGGAGCGGCTATTATTGAATAATTGCGTATAAAACGCCTGTAATATCCACTACATCCCAGAAATTGCTGTATTCCCTTGACATTAGTAGGTATCGGAAAGTTACAGATAACTGACAACTTTTCATGGACTACTTTAAGACCTTGGCTTGACACCGTAAAACTCAAATAGACTAATTCTGTTTTGAAAAACTCACACTTACTAATCTTTACCCTTAAGTTATGTTGTCTTAGTCTCTGTAGTACTAGTTCTAATTTACGTAGATGTTCTTCTAAGGTATTAGAAAAGATAACAAGGTCGTCCATATAGGCATGCAATATATCCCCTAGCAAGTCTCCAAACACTATGTTAATCATTCTTGTAAATGTAATGGGAGCACAACGTAAACCAAAAGGCATCCGTAAAAATTCATAATGTCCCCTGGCTGTGCTGAAGGCTGTGTATGGGATACTATTTTCTTCTAATGATATCTGGTGAAAGCCTTTAAGTAAGTCCAACCTGGTAAAATATTTATTCTGACCTAACAAAGATAAAATATCGTCAGTACATGGCACTGGGAATCGATCAGAGATCGTCTCCTCATTCAGGCGACGGAAATCTACACAGATACGCCATGTTCGATCTTTTTTCAGTACAACTATTAACGGAAAATTTTAAGGGCTGTTCGATTTCCTAATGACTCCTTCTTTTAGCATTTTACCTACTTCATCATATATTTCATTCTGGAATTTCATAGGGAGTCTGTACGAGGGTATATAGATAATTTTCTGCTCGTCCTTTAACCTTATTTGATGCTCGATCACATCTGTTTTTCCTAAGGATCCATCCGTAGTGGAAAAAACATCATGATACTCAGTTAAAAGTCCCAAAAATTTCTGCTGAATTTCTTCTTCTTGAATGTCTTTATTGATTTTATTTTTAATAGATTGCAAAAGGGATTCATCCGCAACTGATTGAGCGTGATTGATTTCAGCAACGGTAAGATGTTTATAAACTTCTACATCCAAGATATGCTGATTTTTGTGAATCA
>NC_090741.1:25974483-25976983 GCF_036898095.1 Palaemon carinicauda | reverse complement strand
CTCTGCATAGATACAGAATGCAGCAAATAAGTATGTAAAACATTACTGAATTTCTTTAATGTCCGTAACTATGTCAATGTACAATACATCTATGATAAAGTCACCGATATATTACCTGTCTCGTAGATAGTTTTTCGTAAGCTATAGTATATTTTTCTGTTTATTTTTCAGTTTATGAATGAGCATATTTTCTAATAATAAATATAGAGGACAAGAGACTCAAAATTTTCCATATACCATATTCCATATATCAAATTTTATCAATGAGTTTTAGCGAGAGAGAGAGAGAGAGAGAGAGAGAGAGAGAGAGAGAGAGAGAGAGAGAGAGAGAGAGAGAGAGAGAGAGGAAATGGTCTAAATTTACGGTTCAAAATGCATGGATGAAATTGATAGTAGAGAGGAAATGGTCTAAATTTACGGTTCAAAATGCATGGATGAAATTAATAATATCTCTCTCTCTCTCTCTCTCTCTCTCTCTCTCTCTCTCTCTCTCTCTCTCTCTCTCTCTCTCTCTCTCTCTCTCTCTTTTCTGCTGGAATTCATAGAGGAAGAGACGTACAATATGGTATGTTGAAAACTGTCTGTCTCTTCTCCTCTACAATTATAATTTCTAACAAATCTTTTTCTTCTAAATGTTTAACAGGAACTGGCATGTGGAACAATTTATTCCCTACTAAGCAATATCCGGGCATCATTAATAAAATCCCTATGCGACTTTCCTTACTTATAAACCTAAAATTTTCTCCTTTTCGGAGAAATGCCTTAATCCTCTTGTGGGGCTTTAGAGTTCAGGCGGAATAAAATCATTACCTGGGCTTTCTCGATAATTTTCCTGTTTCAGCACATTGCCTATTTAAAGCGAATTTTAGTACCCGGCCTGAAAAGAAGCTCAACAAAAAGCAATACGTACATTTTATGTATATATTCTATATTATTCATGTATGTATGGTTTATGTAGTATGCATACAGTATACATTTAGACATGTTTGCATATATATATATATATATATATATATATATATATATATATATATATATATATATATATATATATATATATATATATATATGCGTGTGTGTGTGAAAATTACACGTATATATAAATAAATACGTAATATTTTGAATGAAAAATGCCTGAAATGAAGGGCAAATAATATCATTCATACTGAGCAGTCATTGAAGAATCAAGTAAAGTTATTGTGTTTTGATGGTGATTGTAGCTGGAGATTTATTATATAAAGGAATAGCTCAGAAACTATATATTTTAAGGTTCAATTTGTGTCTCTGCATAATGTGCATATCTGTCTAAATGCTTTTTCATGGCATGGGTAGGCCTGAAGTAGTTTACCATAAACAACAAATACGCACTCTTGATAATAAAAGGCCATTTCATACTCATAAGATTCTACAGTAACGTTTGAAAAACAATTATTTTGTTTTTTAAAGGGGATTGTGATATTAATTCTAAGGTGGAGATTTCTCCTAATATTAACATCAATGATTTCATTTTATTATTCTGTTTGGAAAAGCTCTCTTATAAATAATATCTTCATAAGGTATATGGATTGTTAAATTTACCTAATGAATTATTGATTTTACAAATTATGGCTAAATTAAAGTAGCTTTATTAATCTATACGCAGATTCAGCAATAAGTTTGAAGCCTAAACATGAAAGGAAAAACAAGGTAATTTAGTCATTTAGATAAACTAATTTTAAGATTTATGATAATAATGTTTACTATATTACTTTATTTAAAGTATCAGTAGGGACACCAAAGAACTATTTAAGCTATTTTCAGCGCAAACACTTATTTAGGGCGTAAAGCAGCATTTTAAATCTAAAATGATCAGTCTTTAAAATAGTAAGATTATGATTATTCTATAATATAAAAAAAATCATTTAAACACAATCATAGTGACGAATATGATTATAAATATATTAATATTTTGATGATAATTTCTAAGTTTCACTGCTAAATCGTCTGATAAGTCTAAACTTTCAATGGGAAAGGAGTCAAATAGACAATATTGTGCTTGTATTTTTTTTTTTACCCTATTCTATATTTGAAGGACTTTTACAGTCTGCATAATTTTCATCGAATATAATTCAACATTTACAGAAATTGCACCAAGGACCATGGTGGCTGAGAAATATGAGCAGCGGTATGAACTACACTTTATACAACTGCACATCACAGAGTCAATTCTATGGGTATTAGGTTTTTTTACATCAGCTGGCACCAAAGATCACCAACTACTTTTGTAACCATATTGGGTTAGATCAAAGGACTGCCATTGGGATTCAGACAAAACCAGAATCCTGTGATATGTGGCAAAATAGGCAGTTTCTTTATATTCTTTAGTTGTATACCTAATTGGTGTTAGTTACTTGTAACATGACCTTTTGGAATTGATACATTTTAGCTTCTCAGACGATTTGCTATTTTACATATTTTTTGTCCGCTTCAGTACTTTTGTCAAATATTTTTCTGCCATTAT
>NC_090741.1:25964483-25969483 GCF_036898095.1 Palaemon carinicauda | reverse complement strand
TTTCCTTAGGTGATGTAAAAGAAAGGATGACGAATGCGAGAGTGAGAGATAGGAGAATGATAAGATGTATGAATGAGTCTTTTATTAAAGTAGAAAATGGTTTTGATAAAATGAATGAATTGCTTACGGAAATAAGTGAGATATTAGGGCCATATGATAGTGAGGTAGATAGAATAGTGCATGATATATTAGATGATAGGAGTACAGATGAGAATCAGAATAGGACATTGAATGATAGCGATATGGAAGAAGTGAATGAGTTAGTATATGAAGGCCCGGTTACAAGACGCAGAGGTCCTGTTTCCGACTGCGACTGGGTTATGATAAGAATTAGGTAAGTGTTGTAGAGCATTGATTTTTGTTTTATTTTTATTTATTTTTGTTGTTTGCCAAATCGAGAGAGAGAGAGAGAGAGAGAGAGAGAGAGAGAGAGAGAGAGAGAGAGAGAGAGAGGTAGTTAGTATATTGATTGTTTGTTGTGAGAAAGACCGTTGGTATAACTGGGATTGTTTGTTTATGTTTTTAGCTAGGTTAGGACAGTGGTGCATGTCTCGGGCAAATGCTTATTTTGATTTGACTGCAACAAGAGGCAATTGTGTGTGTGAATGCTGGATTATCATTATTATTCTTTTGACAAACGTGGAAGTGTTTGTTTATTTCAAAAGTGAGTAAAATTCTATTTATCTTTGCTAGGAGTGATTCTGAATAATAGAAAGTTTTAATTATCTTTGATTATAGTGCGATAGTTTAGTTAGCTAGGCATAGCCGTAAGTGGTTTTTTTTTTTTTTTTTTTTTTTTTTTGCAGAACCGTACTTCCTCTCTTATCTTACCACTATTGTGGAAGACATTTGTAGCTACCCTCTCCAGCTGTGATTGATATAGGTATTGACGATGTGGACTGGTTAAGGACTTGGATTGGATTATACTTCGAAATTGACAAGGGTTGCGGTAAACTGAAATGATTTGGAATGCACTTCGGATGGTGTTGACATTCACTACCTTAATTAATTGAAACTGTGTGACAGATTATCAGGAAGTGGTCCGGTTGCCACAGAGTTGGCAGTGGACTGTGGGACCTCGTGTGGACGATAGTGTGCGCTTGCAAACATATTTAAGTGTTTGTTTGTGTGTGTTTTTTTTTCTAAATATTTGGACAGTTTCCGTGTCCACAAACAGACCGTTATAAATATTTTGCAGATTGAGTTCTGCTGTGGATTTTTATTGTCTGCTGTTTAGTCCTAAGTTTATTATTAGGTTTAGCTAGTTTAAGAAATAGTTTAAATGTGATTAGTTTGGTTTATGATTTTTTTTCTAGTCTGTAAGCAATATAGTTTTAAGGTTATGTTTTGTTTTTATTTCCGTTCAGTCTAAGAGTCCAGTTTATGACCACGTAAGGGGAAAGTTTGTGTTGAGGAGGCAATAGTCTGTTAGTGATCAAGGGTGTGGAGGTTGCTTTTGTGTGCATCCCGTCACAAGATGAACAAGCAGGATTTCGAAAAGGTAGTTGTACTGACCAAATATTCAACTTAAGACATATTTAGAACAATGTGTAGAACATAGAAATCCACTTTTGATGGCAGTTGTGGACTATTATTATTATTATTATTATTATTATTATTACTATTATTATTTGTTAAACTGCAGCCCTAATTGGAAAAGCAGGATGCTATAAGCCCAAGGGCTCCAGCAGGGAAAATAGATCAGTGAGGAAAGGAAATAAGGAAAAACTACAAGAAAAGTTAAACATTGAAATTAATCTTTCATATATAAACTAAAAAAATGGAAAATAATAAAAGGATAATAACTTCAAAATAACAAAAAGAAGAGAAACTAGATAGAAAAGTGTGCCCGAGTATACCCTCAAGCAAGAGAACTCTAACCCAAGATAGTGGAAGACCATGGTACAGAGGCTTTGGCACTACCCAAGACTAGAGAACAATGGTTTGATTTTCGAGTGTCCTGCTAGAAGAGCTGCTTACCATAGCCAAAGAGTTTCTTCTATCCTTGCCAAGAGGAAAGTAGCCACTGAACAATTACAGTGCAGTAGTTAACCTCTTGAGAGAAGAAGAATTGCTTGGTAATTTCTGTGATGTCAAATGTATGAGGAAAGAGGAGAATGCATAAAGAATAGGCTAGACGTATGTGTCAGCAAATATGAAATGAGCCGTAACCAGAAAAAGGTTTCCAATGAAGTATTATCTGACCAGTCAAAGGATCCAATAACCCTCTAGTGGTAGTATCTCAACGGGTGGTTGTTGCCTTGGCCAGCCTACTACGTATGAAAAAGTCTTTGATAGTGTGCACCGGCTAATTTTGTGAAGAGTCCTGCGTTATTACGGAATACCTCTTAAATATGCGAATTTTATTAGGTCTGTTCATGACCATAACAAGTGCAAAGTTAATGTTGATGTAGTCCTATCAAATTAATTTCAATTGTACATTGGAGTACTTCAAAGGGAATGTGTTGTCACCTATGTTGTTTATCCTCCTCAATGATTTTGTAATGCATAGAACGGTTGGGTATTGCGGAGAAGGATTTGACTGGATTGTTAACAGGAAATTAGCGCACATGAATATGCTGATTACGCTATTCTTATTAGCCAAATACCAAAGAACGTTTAAAGATTGCTTACCATATTGCTCGAAATAAAACATGAGGTTGGGCTCAAGATAAATAGAAGAAAGACAGAGATAAGGAAAATAGAATATGAAATGGAAGATGAAGAATCATTAGAAGGATGAAGGATTAATGAGGTGGAATCATTTAAAAATGAAAGAGCTCTGCTCACTAATACAGGGTCTTTGGAATTTGAGTTTAATAAAGCTTGAAAAAAGAATATCAGGCAATGACTAGGTTAGGTAAAATTTGGATATCAAATCACCTGATATTACATATTAAAAAAAAAATCAGGCTATATATCAGTTGAGTGAGATCTGTGTTACCGTGTGGACAGGAATCGTGGTATGACAATGAAACAATATCCAACTGATTTCATGGATTTGAGAACAAAGCCCTCAAAAGAATATTTGGAGTTAAACGGCAGGACAAATTGAAAATTAAACTATGATAGATTACTTGAGTGCCATATGTGAATGAGATCGTGGTGAGGAGTGGATGGAGATGGTTTGGGAATGCTCTTCCCATTCCCCAAGAGAGATTAGTTCACCAAGCTTTGAAATGGGCTCCACAAGGCACTAGAAGGATTGGAAGACCCAGGCCTACATGACTGGGGGCTATAAAGCGCTAACAGGCGTAGGAGGAGGAGATGATGGTGATGATGATGAACAATAGATATTCCAATCTATAAGATGCTGAAGAAATTCCGAAATGCTTGATATTTCAATTGTACATCACTGATGAAAGCACAAAATATGTTTGTCATTTCATCGTGATTTAATTTATTTTGTTAGGCATTAATCATCGACCAGTTTTCTATTACAAATAACCAAATAAGTTCAATAATCGCCACATTTTTTTCGAGTACTTTTGATAAAACGTTGGATAGGATATTACATACCTTAATATAGATAGAGCTAATCTGTGTATACTGATCTTCATTGGTCTTCACCAATCTTTGCTGAATGCATATAAAAAAGAGATAGAGTATTCTACAAATACGTAAAATCTGTTCAAGAGAGGCCACTACCATTTCACCTAAGAAAAGAAAAATGAAGTGATCACAAGTTTAAGGATTCAGAAATTCACAGATTTTTTAGTTAAGTAGATTAACTTTTATATAAAGGAGCATTTATTTTTGAGTAATAGAACACTTACGATTAAAATAAGAAACCTCACCTTTTATGAGTCGTTTCTGAAAAAGTAGAAGTAAACGATAGGATATTGATTGCAATATTACTCAACATCTTTAAGACTAATTTGTTAGCATTATGCTACCATAGAATTAAAGCCTCAATCACCTCAGCTCAAGCTTAAACCAGACGGAGTTAAGCAATTGCTGCGGAGAGTTCTGCCATAAATCGTCACTAGGTCACAAAGATAACAATGTATAAAGTTTACACCATAAATATATACAATCAGAGTGTGTGCTTGAACTCAGCCCCCACGAATTGCTTAGAGTCAACGTTTCCACTGAATATGTATTTTTGAAAGATATTGTTCATCAATGACACAACCATGCATTTTTAAACGGCGAGTTTCCTATTCACTCCATATTCACCAGAATACTTCCATTTCATTCAAATGTGAAATAAGCAATTGCATAGAAGTCTCACAAAAGAGAGGGATTATCATATAGAAATGGTAAATCTGAATATTTTGTATTATTGAAAGACTGCGTGTGGCTGTGTGTATTGTCCAATATTTGCATGCACTATATGAAGTGACACAGCTATCGTCTTATCAAGTAAAGAGACTAGATTTTTCGACGAAACAAAATCAATGTGAATATGTATATGTATATATTTGGTGCGAGTATAGCATCACATACGCGGAAGATGATTTACAAATTGTTATTCTAAAAGATTATCATTATTATATTGGATGATATGTAATGCATGGCAAAGTAGTTGCTTGATAGTAATTAATAAATATCAATAACATCTAACCATCAAATAAAGAATTTATATATTTTTCCATTTTTCCCAAATGTTTCGTCTAAATGTGAATTTCCTGTAAGGCTTTTATTAACTAGTTCCAATGGAAAAAGTCCAACTTTAATTGTATTTTCCATAGAGGTTCCACAATATTCTTGTTCCGCTGCATCACTAGCTGGATTCATTTCATTCAGCTATGAGTTTTGGGCTTCCTTTTCACTGAATTTCCCACTGTTTCGAAATAAAAAGCGATCAATATGAAAGAAAATCTAACTATTACGAGGGTTGTAATTCTATTTTAAACTATAGCTTCAATTGTTCTTCAAATGAACTATAGTTTGTTCATATTAAGAAGCTAATATATATATATATATATATATAGATATATAGATATATATATATACACATACATATATATATATGTATATATATATATATATATATA
>NC_090741.1:25941483-25946483 GCF_036898095.1 Palaemon carinicauda | reverse complement strand
TCGTGGAGATTCCAATTTTTTTCCTTAAGACTAGCATAGGAGGGTCACACATCGTGGAGATTCCATTTTTTTTCCTTAAGACTAGCATAGGAGGGTCACACATCGTGGAGATTCCATTTTTTTCCCTTAAGACTAGCATAGGAGGGTCACACATCGTGGAGATTCCATTTTTTTCCCTTAAGACTAGCATAGGAGGGTCACACATCGTGGAGATTCCAATTTTTTTTCCTGACTAGCCTAGAGGGTCACCTACTGTATAGTTGTGATTCCAGCTTGTTTTGTCTAGCATAGAGGTCCACCCATAAAATTAGCAAAATGACTGCTGCGGAGATTCAGGACTTTGTGGCCCTTGCAGAGCGACAAGGTTACGAAGGAGAGGCATTGCAAGGCTATGTGCGGGAGCTTGTGAATGAGGTCAATGCCCGGAGGAAAGCCGAGCAGGAAGAGTTTGAGAAGGAGAGAGAGCGAGAGCATGAATTGAAGATGCGGGAACAGGATATCCAGCTAGCACGGCTAAACAGCCCTCACCCCAACGGCACTCAAAATGGCCAAAGCTTCCCCTCCATGCCTGTCCACACACTCATTCCTCAGTGGGACGACAAGGATCCTGTGAGGTGGCTAAATGAGGTGGAGTCCGTGTTTAAGACGTGTGCCGTAGCGGAGGATATGAAGGCCCTACTACTGTCAAAGCATATGGCGGGGAAAGGGAAGAATGCTCATGCTGCGCTCCCTGCCGATAAACAGGGTAATTTTGAGGCCGTCAGGAAGGCCTTGATTGAGGCCTATAAACTAAGTCCTGAAAATTGGCGCCGTCAGTGGCGTAGGCTCACCAAGTCCCCCACGACATCTTGGTCTGATTGGGGTTTTCAGAAGGATAGGCTCAACACCCTTTGGGTCGAGGCTGCAAAGTGCACTTCTTACGACAACCTCCTAGAGCTCTTCAAAATTGAGGACTTCCACAGGAACGCCCCACCGGCGCTCTCAATTTACATATCTGAGAAAAATCCAGCCACGTTTAGAGCATGCTGCGAGTATGCTGATGAGTACGAGCTAGTCCGGTTCAACTCGGGGCCCCCCAGCTCAGTCCCATCGGGTAAGTCTAAGCCCCGGCAAAATCCGATCTCCCCTACCAAGTGTGGCCATTGCGGGAGATCTAACCACTTGGAAGCCAACTGTCGGCTGAAGCTATCCGGTCAGTCAACTGAGTCCACGAAGCAGACGAATAAGCCCAAGGTTAAGGTGGCGAAGCCGAACTATGCCAGTGCATACTGCGAGGTATGTAAGTGCTACGGACACACAAAGAACTACTCACTATGTCCCAGCAAATCCTCAGCCTCTTCTCCAGCTGCCCTCTCAATCTCTATCCATGAAGCTCCCAAAAGACAGCCCGCTGTTGGGGAGATCACAGTAGCTCTGCCTGAAGGAGACGGCTCTCCGCAGTCGGTCAGAGCATTACAGGATACCGGTGCAGACGTTTCACTAATCTTATGGCACCAGTTGCCTTTCGGTGCCAAAGTTCAGCAGGACAATCGCATGACAGTCCGTTGGATCGAAGGAGTCACTAAGGATCTTCCTACTGTGGAGTTGAGAGTGACCACGCCCCAGCTCAGCAAAAGGTGCAGGCTAGGGGTAGTGAGCGATCTCGGACATGAGGGCTATGACTTGCTCTTGGGACAAGACCTCCTAAGAGGCATACAGCGTGTGCCCCTCAGGTGCATGAAAGCAGTTGAGCCGGAGCCCGAGACTGAGAATGCCCCTCCTGAAGAAGACAAATGGCTAGCTGACATTGACCTTGGAGAAGTACCTTGGCTAAGTGAGGTGGCGCGAGATCCCTCCTCCTATAGCAATGAGTCTGAGCCTCGTACCCCGGAAACCTATTCGGAAGGAGCGGTGCTGCTCACCACCTCAGGGAATGAAGCTAACCCAAATACTAGCCCAGGGGTCTCGGGGGAGTCTGAGGGAGAAGCGTCCATTTCCCCAGAGGACCTCGGGAGTCGGACGGAGCTTATCAAATCTCAGTTGTTGGACGAGACGCTGAAAACCTACAGGGAAGTTGCTTACTCAGACGAAGCAGAGATGACTAACCTCTCAAAGGAGAATTTCCTGCTGAAGGAAGGGGTGCTCTTCAGAGTCACCCGAGGCCCTCACGATCCTGCAGAAGCCCTTTGCCGGCAAGTAGTTGTTCCCCGTAATCTCCGCTTGGTGGTGCTACGTATGGCTCATGAGGGATTGGGAGGACACTTTGGTGTGAAACGCACTACCCACCTGATCCAGCCTCATTTCTTCTGGCCGGGATTGCAGAAGAGTGTTAAGGCTTACGTAGCTTCCTGCCATCCGTGCCAAGTTGCCGGTAACCCAAACCAGGTGGTGCCGCGGGCTCCTCTCCAACCCATTCCATCTGCAGGTATCACCTTCCATGATGTACTAGTGGATTATGTGGGTCCCCTGCCCCGTAGTAAGCGTGGAAATCGTTTCTTATTAACCATGATTGATCGGTTCACGCGCTACCTCGAAGCTGTACCGACCAGGTGCGCCAATGCCAGTCATGCTGTCAGGGGCCTGACACAGTTTTTTTGTAGGTTTGGGTTCCCAGCCACAGTCCAGTCGGATAAGGGCTCTCACTTCATGGCAAGAGAGTTTAAGGCAGCAATGGAGTACCATGGTGTCCACCACCAGACCTCTACGGCATATCACCCAGAGAGCCAAGGACTCGTGGAGCGCTCCCACCAAACACTAAAAACAGTCTTGACGAAGTTAGGGGAGGCTGGCTCTTTGGATTGGGAGGAGAACTTGCCTTACGCGCTGTTCGCCCTCCGCCAAGCACGCTCAGAAACCACAGGATACAGCCCTTTTGAGTTGTTGTACGCTCACTCCACACGTGGGCCACTTGACATACTCTATGAAGCTTGGGAGGACTCCTCCAAGGCCTCCTGGGTGGAAGAGCTGCCAGATATACAGGCTAAGATACGAACTGCCTGGGAAATTGCCAAGGCTTCCGAGGCGAAGGTACAGGGCATCACAAAAGGTCACGTAGATCGTAAAGCCCAGGATCGAAGTTTTGAGGTGGGAGACCAAGTTCTGGTTCTCCGCCCAGGAGAACAGAGACCATTAAGCACAAAATTTACGGGCCCCCACAAGATTCTTGGGAAGAAGGGTAAATTAAATTACCTAGTGGATTGTGGCATAAGGCGAGCCAAGTGGCTCCATATCAACCTGCTTAAGCCCTATCAACAAAGGGCCAATGTGGTGGGTACTGTTATCCAGGTCCACTCACCCAAGAGCAACTCCGAGGTCCTGGCCAACTTTAAGCTGGTCACCCCTGTGTTGGACACTGTTAAGAGGGATATTGTCAAGAACCTCCTGCTATAGCACCCACAGGTAGTGCGAGACACACTGGGTCATACCCAACTACTAGAACACAAGATTGACTTGGTCCCAGGAACGTGTCCGATCCGCCAGAATTATTATCGGTTAAACCCCCAACGGGCTGAAAGGGTGTCGGAACAGATAAAATTGCAGCTCAGCTTAGGTCTCATTGAGGAAAGTGAAAGTCCATGGGCATCACCGGTGGTCCTAGTGCCAAAAGAGGGAGGGGGGGATAGGCTATGTATAGATTTCCGCAAATTGAATGCGGTGACAAAACCTGAGTCCTACCCACTCCCTCGCATCGAGGATTGCTTGGAGAGCTTAGGTGAATCACCTTATCTAAGTAAGATTGACCTAGAAAAGGGCTACTGGCAGGTACCACTGGCAGAGGAGTCGCGGCCACTGACCGCATTCATAACCCGAGATGGACTTTACCAGTGTCGAGTAATGCCTTTTGGTCTTAGGAACGCACCCAGCTGCTTCCAGAGACTCATGAACAAGGTACTAGCGGGAATTTCCAACTGTGTGGTCTACCTAGATGACATCGTCATTTTCTCCAAGGCCTGGGAAGAACACCTCCAAACCCTAGGGAAGGTGCTGAGGGCCCTCCAAAAGGCAAATTTGGTCATCAACCTCAAAAAATGCACGTTTGGCGGGACTGAGATTACCTACCTGGGCCACCAAGTAGGAAGGGGCAAAATAATGCCCAAAGATGCAAATATCCGTGCAATACAAGAGATGCCCTACCCTAGGACTAAGAAGGAAGCCCAACGATTCCTGGGGATGGTACAGTACTTCCGGAGGTTTGTGCCCAACTTTTCTCAGGTAGCCGCTCCCATCACAGACTTGTTCAAAGGAAAAAAGCTGTTCTGCTGTACGGATGAATGCCGGGCGGCCTATGACCACCTAAAAGGCATTTTAATGAGCCGTCCCGTGCTCCGTGCACCAGATTACACTAAACCTTTCGCTCTCGCTGTGGATGCCAGTGACATAGGGGTGGGAGCTGTCCTCCTGCAGGAGGAAGATCAAGTCCGACACCCTATTGCATACTTCTCAAAGAAACTGAACCCTGCTCAAACTAGGTACAGTACTATTGAGAAGGAGCTCTTAGGCATGGTCTTGTCACTGAATCATTTCGAATCATATCATGCTGACCATGAGTTCCCACTCACAGTCCTCACGGACCATAACCCTCTGACTTACTTGACGCAGTTCCGAAATAAGAATAAGAGACTCATGAGGTGGTGCATGGACCTCCAAGACTACAATTGGAAGGTCGAGCACATAAGAGGCACAGATAATAAAATAGCAGATGTCCTCTCCAGGCATTAGTGCTCAGGGCACAGTGCCATAACCATAGCCTGTAGTCATAGTAAGTAGGTAAATTTAGTTTGTATGAAAAAATATTAATTGGCCTTGGTGTCTCCCCAGGTAGATAGACTTGAGGAGCCATCTTGGCATCATTATTTGTATTTAATTCATTTTCATGTATTTATTTTATCCTTTTTTGCATATATGCCAATTTTCTTTAATTTTATGCCTACCACTGCACTAGGTCACTTAACTTTAACCATCTTTTACATTTTAATTTTCAATTTTGCATTTTTTAATTTTTTCAGTTGCTGCCTCACAGC
>NC_090741.1:25921483-25936483 GCF_036898095.1 Palaemon carinicauda | reverse complement strand
CATAAGTCTGATAGTAAACAGAAACTTGTTTATCTGAAAGAAAAACATTAGTGCCACTTTTAACATACCGAAGTATGAAGGTCAGAAAGGTCTGTATTACTAATCAGTTACATTAGCGTTAGAAACGCTCGGCACACATGTCTGCACTTATGCTAGGTTCACCTTTGGAAGTGGAACAGTCAACGTGGGCACCTCAGTGCCCTCACTTAGTTTGTAGCACAGAATGTAACTACACACTCACCCTGGAATTAATTGGCCCAATTAAAACCACTGTTCCTCGCAGAGTTAAACAGCAGGGTTAACGACGCAACCCACTGCTACCACAGAACTCTTTAGTTGCTCCACTTGCTTCGCATAGTGGCGAAAGAACACTCTGGAAGACTTCCAGCCAGTGTATGAACGAAGATGTTCAAAATCCATACAATTAAGGAAATTTAAGGATGAAGCAACTTTCCTCGGATCGTGACCTGCGGGTGTACTGTCAGGATCCGCTCTGCAAATTAAATATGCGATTTTCGCCCTGAGTTGATTCAGTGATAAATTTGAGCCTGATGTTTCTCCCCTGAATAGTTGACCACCCTTGAAGTCTGAAGTTCTATGAAGATAGACCTTCAGGCATTCTACTGGACATAGAGATGCATCTTCTTTCAGAGGGCAGATTCTCCAGGGACCCCACCTGTTGGTGGGTAATTCATTCTTGGTGAGAAACATAGGATCCGGAAACATGTTCAGTTCTCCCCCATCCGGGAACTGAACACGACCTTCCTCTCTCGAGAGGGCTACAATCTCACTAACCCTGGCCCCGGACGCGAGTGGAATTAGGAAAATAACTTCTTGGGTCAAATCCATTAACGCACCCTCCTCATTGCTCCACAGAGAAGCGAAATGAAGAACTTTGTCCAAAGACCATGAAATGGGCTTTGGAGGTGCTGAAGGTCTGAGCCCAGCGCAGGCTTTCAGAACTTTATTGCCTTCTAGTAGATTTGCACATACATTCCTCTAGGAAGTCTATGCTGGCTTCCGAAATCCCGAAACGTTTTCTCACCGCTAGGGAGAGAAAATCATGAGCTGCAGGATCCGGGTATTCTGTAATGAAGCGCAGACAGAAGACTTCTGGACTCGCTGAGTCAGAACTGGATCTGGTAGCGGTAGAAACTTCAGCCGTAGTTCCAATGCCAGGGGGAACCACACGCTGTTCGACCACTTGTGGGCCACTATTGCCGCTACCCCCTTCAAGGAACTCAGTTGTTGAGGACCCTCAACAGAAGATTGTGAGGAGGGAACAGATAAATCCTGGACCATCTGTTCCAGTCGAGGGACATCGCGTCCACTGCTTCCGCTAAGGGGTCCTCGTACGGGGACACGTAGAGGGGTAACTTCTTGTTGTCTTTCGTCGCAAAGAGGTCTATCTGCAGTTCTGGGACTTGACTCAGATGAAGGAGAATGATCCTGCGTCTAGGGACCATTCCGACTCTATCAGTGTGAACCTGGATAGAGCGTCCGCTGTCACATTGCGGACTCCTTGAAGGTGAACTGCCTACAGGTTCCACTTCCTCTTTTCCGCCAATCAGAAGATGGCCAACATCACCTTGTTGAGAGGTGGTAACCTTGATCCTTGTCGATTCAAGCATCTCACAAGTACCTCGCTGTCCATCACCACCTTATGTGGATCGAGTGACGCGGGGAGACTTTCTTTAAGGTAAAGAGCACTGCCATAGCTTCTAGAAAGTTTATGTGAAAAGGTCTTGAATAGATTGGACCAAGTCCCCTGGACTTTTTTCCGATGAGAGTGACCTCCCCATCCCTCCTTCGAGGCGTCTGAGTGAATCGTCACCGACGGGGGAGGTGGCTGAAGAAGAACCGACTTCTTTAGATGTCTCGCTTGGGACCAAGGCCTGAGAAGAGTACGTAGCCGAAACGGAACTGGTCTTCTCAGATCTCTTCGCGCGTTTGATGCATAACTTCTCCAAACTCCGGTTGCATCCTTTAGCTGTGCTCTTAGCACTGGGTCTGTCACCGAAGCAAACTGGAGAGAACCCAGTACTCTCTCCTGTTCGCGTCTTGATATCCTTTCGGAATCTAGAAGTCTCTTGACAGAACACGCTAACTCCTTCCTTTTCTTCGCCGGGATTGAAAAACGGTGTGACATTAGGTCCCAGTGGATTCCCAGCCACTGGAACTTTTGAGATGGAGAAAGTCGAGACTTTTTTCTGTTGATCTAGAAACCTAGATACTCTAGGAACTGGATCACTTGACTGGAAGCTTGCAAGCATTCTGTCTCGGATGCTGCCCACACCAGCCAGTCGTCCAGGTAGGCTGCTACCTGAATTCCCTTTAGGCGTAATTGTTTGAGAGCTACGCTCGCAAGCTTCGTGAAGATCCTTGGGGCTATATTTAGCCCGAATGGCATGGCTCCGAAGGCGTATAGTCTTCATTGTAGCTTAAACCCTAGGTAGGGGGAGAGTCGACGGTTGATTGGAACGTGCCAATAGGCGTCTGACAAGTCTATGGAGACAGAATATGCCCTCTTGGGCAGTAAGGTCCTTATGTGTTGCAGTGTTAGCATCTTGAACTTGCAATTCGCTATGAACTCGTTGAGTGGCGACAAGTCCAGAATGACTCTGAGCTTTTCCGAGTCTTTCTTAGGAACACAAAACAGCCTCCCTTGGAATTTGATGGACTTCACCCTTCGGATCACTTTTTTCTCCAACAGTTCTTTGACGTACTCCTCCAGAACTGGGGTGGAGTGTTGGAAAAACCGAGGGCACGGGGTTGGAGTGCTGTACCAGCTCCAGCCCAGTCCGTTCTTGAGTAGGCTGTGGGCCCAGGGATCGAAGGTCCACCGATCTCGAAAATTCTGAAGTCTCCCTCCTACCGGCATCATCTCAATTGGACTGCCGTCCTGAGGTCTTGCCTCCCTGACCGCGACCACCCTTGAATCCCCTTCCCCTTGAGGGGCGCCTAGACGAGCCTCTGGCTGCTCCTCTAGGCTTTGCTCGAAAGGAAGTTGACTGCCCTTCGAACGTTGGGTAGAATGCCGGGGACTGCGTCGACACGGCCTGGGGTACCCACTGGAAAGTGGTCGGGGTTTGTGCCACCATCTCGGGCACTGAAGGCATCGGCAACTGCTGTTGCTGTTACTGTTCAACTAGCTTGGCTGGCCGAGACGGTAGCCTAGGCCTTTTAGTCTTCCTCTTTGGTTGGTGACCTTCATCCGGGGAAGACTTTCTCTTGATAGACAGGCCCCACTTTTGGAGAAGATTTCTATTCTCCGTGGCGGCCTTATCCACAACTTCTTTGACCAATTCGTTAGGGAAAAGGTCTTTGCCCCAAATGTTGGAGGAGATTAGTTTCCTTGGCTCGTGCCTCACCGTAGCCGAGGTGAACACGAACTCCCTACAAGCTCTCCTCGCCCTGACGAAGCTGTAAAGATCCTTCGTCACTGTGGTCAGATGAATCTTGGCCACTACCATGAACATTTCATGGACCTTGGGGTCACTTGCCACCGTCTCAAGAGTGGTCTGAAGAGACATTGAGGCAGCCAGTCTTTCTTTTGTCTCGAGCTCTCTCCGCAAAAGAAAGTCAGACAGCTTAGGGAGGTTCTCACCGAACTGACGTCCGGCAATATCAGCCTCCAACTTCCCGACTGAGAAGGTAAGATGGACGTCCTTCCAGTCTTTGTGGTCCATGGGTAGGGCCAGCGACAAGGGTTTACACTCCTCCAGGGAGGGGCACGACTTGCCAACCTCGACTGCTTTTAATACAGCCGCAAACCCTTTCTGCAAAAAGGGGAAGGCTCTAGCAGGAGAGGACACAAAGGAAGGGAGCTTCTTACTCAATGCAGTAACTTTCGAGTTTGTGAAGCCCCTCTCTTTCATCGAAGATGAAAGCAAAGCTTGAGCCTTAGCATGGTCCATCACTATGACCTCCTTCGGCTCTGTCTCCTCCTTTGAAGCTGGTTCCTTCCTTAACCGGACATAACAGTCCGGATATGACCCTTTGCTGGGCCAGAATTCCACTTCCTCAAGGGGAACTGAACCCAGCTTATCCGACATGATGATCTTTCCAGTCGTCATTGGCATGTGCTCAGCATATCTCCACGGGTTAGCATCTGAGCACAAGGGAAGGTCTTTCACATTGAGCCTCTTCTGGGGCCCACCTGATGCTGCAAGCTTCTGCATCCGCAGTTCCATTGCAGCCGCCTTCTCCATATTCTCCTTCTGCATTTGTTGGATCATTCCAACAATGGAGGAGAGGGCCTGTCCCAGCTCCACTGGGAAAGCGGATGATGTTGAGGGAATAGGTTCAGGGATCAGAACTGGAGCAGCCGACACCTCGTTGGCTTCTTCCTCTACGATGTCTGGGGCTTGATCTTCATTCTGGCCTCCTGCCAGGAGGTCTTCCTCCAGACGCTCGGACACGTCTGACATCCTGTCGTCCAACTGGATGTCTTGCACGGCGACCGCCACTTCAGCATCCACCTGGATCTGAACTAGGGGGATCTCCTCTTGAGGCTGGGGAATCACTGCATCAGCTGATGCCCTAGGGAAAAGGTAAGCCCTCATCTTTTCACTTGGAAGATAAGGTCCAGAGGTGTTCTTCTGGAAGCCCCCTACCCAGGTGCGAAGCTTCCCCCTTGCTATATCCCTTGATTCCGCTGTCCTAGGGGAATCAAAAGCTTCAGTAATCAGGTTACAGCACACGGTACATGCCTGGGGGTCCCAATACCGGAGATCACCCTTGGAGACAGCGCATGCTGCGTGCCTCCTACATAATCCATGTCCGCAGAGGTTCTTACTGCGGACGTTGCAGAAAGCACTTCCGCACTTCGGACGTACCTCCTGCAAAGAAAAGAAATTTCCATGAGTATCAAGTGAACTATGTATCACTGGACATGCACAGTTAGCATAACAATTCAGAAAGGAAAGACACACTTGTGTTTCCTTCACAACCAATTGCTGCAGCCTTCCAGATAATAAAATCGCATGGTTAATCTCTTCTAGAATAACCAATGAAAAGTATCCAGAGGAAACAGGTGGAGCTCACACCTAAGCAATGATTTTAAAATCCTGGATCATAGACAAGAAAGAACTCACTTTCTTATCTGTAAGGCAACAGCAAAGGGCTGTGCAAGACAACACAAAAGTGTTAAAACACACAGTGCTGTACCAAAACTTATACTATAGTTTTCTTCTTACAGTATATGCTATACTGAAGAATACTGGTACAGTATAGAAGGTTATCTGCCGGCCGGCACGCACCATAACTAGCTTTAAAGTATACTACTTAACAGCTATAAGGCGGCAGAACGCTGGTTCAAATGGATGTGCCGGCCGGCAGTAACTGCCTGCCGGCAACAGCTAATGTCGGCTACACAAGGTAGCACCCGGCTGCCGGCCACTGCTCCTGGCGACTGGCAGACAAGGACTGACATTAGCCGGCCGGCAAATATTCAACATAATCTTAAATGTATAAAAAACAGCCTAAAGCTTCAATAAAATTTTAATACACTAGGAAAACCAAAATCATGCAGGAAGTACTAGGACCAAATGACTAGGCTAAATGGCCCAGCGTAGGCCAGAGTTGGCGAATACTTCGCCAAAATAATACTAAAGCACGAAAGGAAATCCTATGTAACGCTAAATAGCTAAAATTTATTAAAGCAAAACAACCGGGAATGTCGCTCTGGCTAACTAAAACTCATACCTAGCGAGCGACAGTGTCCATGACGCCTCCGGTAGGCTACGGCTCTTGTAACAAAGATTAACCCTATTAATCACTTAAAAATTTACCAAGAGCCTACATTTATACATAAAAGAAATGGTACTCAACTTATCAGAGGCCGACGAATTTGGAGAAGCCATGAAAAGCTGAATAAATCCAAGATTTGCGAGAAACACAGGAAAAAACACCGAGTTGTTAAGCTACGCAAAAAGGAATACAGATGGCGCCAGGATTGGCGCCAGGCACGCTTACGAAACTGGAGAAGAGGGAGCCTTGGGAGCGGCTCCCCCTTTTTCTTTCCCGTTTTCGTTTCTTGCCAATTGACCCCTCGATGTGTTATCTCTGTTTGGGGTGCAGATTGCCATGTGGCGTGTCAAGAATACGTCCTCTGATATGTCGCGATATCCCTTTCACGAGGGATACTCGCTCCAGGAGTTAGAATTCTGGGTACCTTAAGGTAAATTCTCTGGGAATATAGCCGTAGTTGTAATATACCCTAGGAAGCTACCCTATAGGAACTTCCATCAGGACGACATGGCTTGAGCCCAAAAATGTATATATATATATATAAATATATATATATATATATATATATATATATATATATATATATATATATATATATATATATATATATATATATATATATATATATATATATATATATATATATGTGTGTGTGTGGAACTGAACTTCGCCACGTTCAATGTCAGGACCCATTTCTAGGGAAGATCAATTTAATTTTTTCGGAAAAAATTAAATTGAGTCAAATTAGAAGAACTGGGGAATCCTCAATACAGTTAAAAGAGGGTCATGTCTTTTGCTTAAGAGGACATAAAAGGACATGAAAGGAACAAACAAAAGGGAGTGGGTTTTCTTATAAAGATAAATCCTGCAGGTAACATATTTGAATTTTATAGCATCACTTATAGAATTGCTGGATTGATTATCCTACTAAATAAAAAATTTAAAATTCACGTAATTAAAACGTATGCATCAACAACACACAATGTAGAGGAAGAAAGATGAATATTTTATGAAGTTTCGGAGTTATCTTGAGAAAAAAAAAAGTAAAATTTGCAATTATTCGGAGTAGACTCTATGTAATGTAGGTCAAAAGAAGGGAGGAGAATCCATAGAGAGTTGACATGGAGAAACGTATAAATGAAAAACCAAATAGATTTTATTCCAACGTTAATTTAGTTAAAGATGAAACAGTGTTAAAAAAGTTGAAGTTAGGCAGCCATAGAATTGTGAAAAGTGAAATTTATCTAAATCTAAGAAAAGACAGAAGAAATATAAGATTTGAAAAAGAAAATTAGCACTCCTATAATAAGAGAGAAATATGATCAGTTTAGCAAGACATAATAGGCACTCCTAGCTACATGACAAAATGGAATGAAATAAAGAAGAAATAAATAGTAATTAATAATATTTGCATTGGAATCACCACAAGAGATAGGTAAAAAAAATATAAACAAAATCAAAGAAAACTTTCATACAGCAAAAATCTAATAAAGAAAATAATGGTAATCAGGGTAAAATCCAAGTACGATAGAATAGAATTAGCAGAACTATCCAAAATAATGAACAAACTATAAACACAATACATTTGTAAACACAATCAGACAAAAATTGAGGAAACAACAAAGGAAGGAAGAAGCGTCAAGATAAAGAGAAGAAGTCTTAGAACAAAGTACCAACAGATGATTGCTTTACCGGGAGAGAAAATTGATATAACAACAAAAGATGGAAAGATAAAGATTGCAGACGATTTCTGTATATTGTGATTTAATATTGATATAAGATATAACCATATTTATAGAAATATTGAAACTCCTGAGCCTGTACTGAAAGTAGTAGTCAAAGTAAAGAAATCATTAAAAGACATGAAAAGAAACAAAACAGAAGATGACCTATTAAGTGATCAAATAATAGATGGAGGATATTCCATAGTAATAAATTTCGTTGGACTTTACACAAAATATTTGTAAGACTGTGCTATACTTTCAACTTGGGAAACCTTTATCATTCTATTTTTTTCACAAAAAGAGACCACCTAATAAATTTACTCCTATTAGCATATGAAATATTCATAAAGACCATATTAGGTAAAATGAAAAGAAAGCTAGACATTAATGAGCCAAGAAAGTAGGTAGGAGTTAAAGTCGGATATTAAAAAAATTACCATATTCATGTAATTAACCCGCTAATGGATAAAAATTAGCTAAGTAATGAAAACTACCATTTATGGCATTTAAAGGCTATAAGAAAGCTTTGGATTATATCAAAACTTTAGCCGTAATTGAATCCTTTCGAAGACGAGGAATAGATGATATTCATGATTGAACACTTGAAGATATCCATACGGGAAGTACAGTGATCCTAAAAGTACATAAAAATAGTTAGAAATTTAGAAAGGGAAACCCCATCCCTTCTAAATTATTCACAGCAAACTTGGAAGAGGTTTTGTATGAAATTAAGATTAGGAAAATAAAGGAATTAGCATTAATGAGGAATAACTTAACACCTTCAGGTTTTCGGAGGACAGTTCTGCTTAGTAAATCATGCGAGAGATTACAAAAGATAATAAGACATATAAAAAGAGACAGTAGAAATTTAAGACGAGAATAGATAATATTCAATGAAACTGGCAAGAGACAACAAACAAGGGTTAAAACCAACCTTTAGAGATTGTCAATGAATACACGGAACATACCTCGGACGAGCAGTAAGTGCTTTCCCAGGACATGATATCAAAATTAAGCTCAGGCTGGAGAACTTCTGATAACGAAGAGAGATAATGAGAAGTAAATTGCCATTTTCACTAAAAAGGAATGCATTTAATCAGATGGTCCTACCAGTATTAACTTATGCATCCAAAAACCTAGAGGCTTAGTAAAACCTTAATACATAAGTTAGCTACAACTAAAAGTAGTATGGAAAGATTAATGATGGGACTTACACTAAGAAACAGAAAATGAGAAACATGGATATGAGAACAAACTAAAGTAGAGGGCATTCTAATATGTAAGATAAATAAATGAAAGTGTGCAGGATATATATTGAGAGAGACAGCTGATATATGTACTAAAACAACAACGGAGCGGTTGCTAAGCAATTGCAAAAGGATCAGGGAAAAGAAAAGAAGACAAGGGATTCACGAGATAAGAAAATTTGCTGGTACAAGTACGTATATTATCATCATCATCATCATCATCTCCTTCTACGCCCATTGACAGAAATGGCTTCGGTTAGATATCACCAGTTGTCCCTATATAGAGTTATCAAACCATCACTTCTTCATGCATCATTTCTGACTTTACGCTTCATACTCCTTAGCCATGTAGCCCTGGGTCTTCAAACTCTTATAAGATCTTGTGGAGCCCCGTTAAGTGTTTGGTGAACCAACCTCGCATGAGAATTTCGAAGAGCATGACCAAACAATCTCCATCTAGCTTTCATCATGGTCTCATCCATATATGGAAATCGAGTAATCTGTATTTTATTTTAATTACTAAACTTCTCCTTCCATTTAACTCCCAATAGTTTTTCTGAGGGCTTTGTTCTCGGATATAAAAGTATGTCCGATATTTTTCATTGTCATACCACGACTCGTATCCATTCAGTAAAACCGATCTCACTAAACTGGTATATAGCCTGATATTTATATGTAATTTCAGGATATTTGATTACCAAATTTTACTAAACCGAGTCATGGTCTTATTTGTCTTTTTTTAATCTTTTAATAAACTCCAACATATGTATATATATATATATATATACATGTATATATATATATATATATATATACATATATACATGTATATATAAATATATACTGTATGTAATTTTTATATATATATATATTATATATGTACATATACATATATACATGTATATATAAATATATACTGTATATATATATATATATATATATATATATATATATATATATGTATATATATATATATGTATATATATATATATATATACATATATACATATTTGTATATATATATAAATATATATATATATGTATATCTATATATACATTATTATATAAACGTTTTATATATATATATATATATATGTAATGTATATATGTATATATTATATATATGTATATATATGTAATGTATTTATATATATTATATATATATATATATATATATATGTATATATATATATATGTATATATATATATATATATACATATACGCATATTCGCAGTATATATATATATTTTTATATATATATATATATATGTATATATATATATATATATATATTATGTATATATATGTACATATATATATAGTATATATATATGTATGTATATATATGTACATATATATATATTATATATATATGTGTGTGTGTGTGTGTGTGTGTGCGTGTGTGTGTTTTCTTTATATTGAGCATTACAATCATACCTTTTTAGTTTCAACTTTTAACACTTAGACGACAGTAACAATATATACAAGAACACTGTTGAAATCTTGAATAGTTAGGTGGGAGGAGTTAGATAGATTTTAAGAGAAGAGAGTAGGCTTGTATGTTGAACTCTTGCCCTAGTCTTAGTCTTCTTAGAGCCATTCGTTAAATCGTTTTACGGTCACTATCCACAATAATCTGATAGTGTAAAACCAGGTCAGCTCCCTTTACAGCTCATGTGGGAGGGACATTAGAATAGGACAGAAACCATGAGACAAGAGATCGGCAGAGTGAAGCTGTGAGACCTGCCTTGTAATTTTGTCATTGTCCAGGTGGATCCAACGGGTAGTCGGTACTAGAAAATAGAGTGCACTGTATAGATACTGGCAAAAGAGGGATGTGGAAATGTAGGTGTTAAAGCTGTTTGGAAATGAAGAAAACATTAACGCAGGAGTCTAATATCTACAAATCTGGGATGGCCGGTGTATTCTTTTGATATCCCTGGTGGTCCAAGGGCCCTGAGTGTTTCAACAATAGGCTTACAATAGGCGCTGGTCATCATGATGGTCACAGATAAACGTCTTAAGATATGGAAGATGTGGAATGCTCTTGTTAATCTGTGATCGGTGAGGTCGGAATATTATAGGGCACGGGCCAACGTTTAGCCACATGTAGCCAGATTCCTCTGTGGATCGAATACCTGGGGCAAGTCGATGTGCAAGGTGAGAATAACCGAAATTCTATTTAAGTAACAAAGGCATCCAAACATATTTTGAAAAAGTCGCAATGCCGGCGTGGAAATGAAATCTTGAAGTTTGTTCAAAAGCATTTTTCATGTTTAAAACGTTTCCTGAAGACTAATTTTAGAGAAGGATCATTGCTAAGAATGCATCTTTGACGTTTAAAACGCTTCAAGAAGACTAAAATTACAAAAAGATCCATGCTCAAAATGCATCTTTAACGTTTTAAAACGCTTCCAGGAAACTTAAATTACAGAGATAATTGGTCAGAATGCACCTTTTACGTTTAAACGCATCTTGAAGAGTAAAATGACGGAATGATCAATGCTCAAAATGCATCTTTAACGTTTTAAACGCGTCCAGAGGACTAAAATTTAATGCGAAAGATTAATGGTTGTTGTAGATGATGAAAATTTACATACGGTAGGTATAAGATTTGGCTAGTCATTCAACGTGTAAATCTATGAATGTTGATTAAAAGTAAAATGCGTAAATTGCTTATGTTAAGAATGTTCAGTAAGGTTTTAGCAAATAAATTGAATATATATGAACACTAAACATAAATGCTTAAATAAATGGATTTTCTAAACGATGAATTACATACAAACTTATTGTGAATAATGATTGAAATCCTATTCTCAATTTTCAAGCTTTTATTAATTTCCCTCATTTTCTCTGGAAAAAAATGGTAAAATATACAAAATCTTTGATGGATTTCGCATAGGACACACACACACACTCACACACACACACACACACACACATATATATATATATATATATATATATCTATCTATATATATATTATATATATATATAGATAGATATAGATGTATATATAAATATATATATATATATATATACATATAGATATATATATATATAATATATATTATATTTATTTATATATATCTATCTATATATATATATATATAATATATAGGTATATAGATATATATATATATATATATATTTTAATGGCATTATAGTTTAAAATTACCTCAGTTACTCACCGGTTTTACATATCTATTAGTTTTTGTGCTATTCTTTTTTACTAAGCATTTCCATATTTATGTTAATACAGAAGCATTTCAATCAAGAATTGTAAGATCAAATCAGTTTCTAATGTAAACATACTATTGAGTTTTTATGTAGGCCTGATGGGGGAGATAGGCTCCCAAAACGTTGGTCTGAAAAAAAAAAAATGAGATATGAATCTTCGAGTTCCAAACTCTCCTGTTTTTTACATTAAATGTGTTATACTTGAAAATAATGCCAAAACTCTGAGACTACCATATAACTCCCAGACAACAATATATAAAACACTGAATATCCAAAGGTTCCTTAAGTACACTCAAAACAAAACTTCTATGAGATTCAGGGCCTCTGTAACACGGTTTTTTCGCAATAACTTTTTTTCTATGAATTTCATAAATATAACGCTTATTCAGAATGCACATTATATCTACACATAAATTTTGACTATATTCTGCATTACGTAGGTTGAATAAATTTGGTACTTTATTGAGTAAAAGTGACGATTTTTCAAGACGGGCCAACTTACTCAGAGAAAAGGTTTCGAACGCACTCGTTACGTAACTTATGACGGCCTTTCTTCTCTCTTTCTCGATCGATGATTGGTTATACGTAACGAAGGCTATACCTCTGCCAACAATAACACAAAAGTGTAAATAAAAGCAAAGCAGTACACCTTTATGAACTCTGAAACCTCTCCACTGAGAATTGTCATAATGAACAAACGAACAAAATATGTTGATAAATACAAGAACACTTCGATTATTTGTCTAACTCCCAAAATAAGTTTCCTAAGAAATTACAGTCTACTTTATAGCTCACAATCAGACTGACAAGGTGTAGGGAATAGTTGGTAATTTTCAAAAACGTAGTAGACAAGCTTGATTTGATAACTGCTATATCCAATGTCAAGCAATTTTTATTTATTGTCTATCTACCGATCTATTTACTGTAAAAAAAAAAAAATAGCCGGTACTGTATTTTGCTTTAAACTTTCACCAATAATTATCGTCAGAATGATGACTTCATGAGGCTCCACCCACTTTAGCCTCGTTATAATTCTGGATAACACTGAAGGCTATCATGGGCATTTTTGGATCAGAAAATTAAAATTCTGGCTATAAAAACTTATTTCTCGAGTAGTTGTAAGAAGTGCTAAATGATCCTCAACAATCCCAGCAGTTGGCCTAAATGTTTAATTCATGTATACTACTGTTGCGGCATTACTGCTACAGTAGTATTACTACGCTAGCACAGATACCCCACCCACATTTATGTATCGTTCTGCCATTCATAAAGTCTATGTCATTTTTTTTTTTCACTGTGCAATAAGCCATGGCCTCCTCAGAATTTAAGTTTTATATTAGATGATAGGCTATTTCATTAAGCTGACAAATTTATGGCAACTGGGTATGTTATTGCCGATGTTGAAGCTAAAGATAAAGTTTGGTATCATTCCTTCATTGCATTATCATCTTTACTACTATTTGTTTTGCTACATGTAGTAATTATCTTAAAGGATAAAAGAATTATGTTCACTTTACTCCTATAAATTCCCATAAGATGTACAAATAAAACTCCTAAAACTATTCATGATTTATTTACAAAACAGTCATGCCCAAAACATAGCCAACACGGTCGTACGGCCTAAGAAGAAGAAAAAAAAATTATATCGGATGATCCGTTGGTCTGATGGAGAGTTTAGCACAAAATTCTCATTTTAACAAAAATAGTTATATCAAGACTGTTTACATACAATCTCTCTCTCTCTCTCTCTCTCTCTCTCTCTCTCTCTCTCTCTCTTGGTGGCATAGTGAATAGTTAATGGAAATGTTCAAAAGCCTGAGTGACATTACAAGTATTATAATCATATTACGCTAAATACAAATCAGACCATAAACATTGGATTTAAACTAGAAACTGAATAATTACCTATTCAGGCTATAGTAAATATGGCCATGGGATTTCTCTTGACTGTATAAAGTTGCAAGTCGTAAGATAAATGCAGTTTTGCAACCACAGGGGCAATTCCAATTCCGGCTAGCCATTCTTGACTGTTATGGGTTCCAGAGCCGATGGAAGAAGGTGAATGGGTGTCCGGTGGATGGGCTGGGCAAAATTTTGTCAAAAGGTGTTTACATTGCTTACGTAATGAATGTTTTCGACTCTTGGCTCGTTATCACTGGCCATGGCGTCGGCTAGATAATTTTTACTCTATAAAAATTAAAACTATCGGGTTTAGGTTATTGAAAATGCTGACAAAATTTGTGTGTGGTTGTAAAATATACATATGTCAACTTTCAGCTACATCCGATGCCTTGATAAGGAGCAAAGTCCAAAAAACCGTGTTACAGAGGCCCTGAATCTCATAGTAGGTAGATATTATTAAGAACTATTTAAAACCACCTCTAACTACGATGCTTTAAAAGGATACAAGCGAGTATGGAATAAACCCTAGTGGTTTAAAAAGTACATTCTTTACAAAAACAAATATATTCTATATAAATTAAAACCTTTTGAAAGATATCAAATAAAAAATAAATCCCTCAAGAAATTAAGTCTGAACAAAACTTACATAAAGACAAGAATGCTACGCTCTGAAAATTGTATAATCACTTGACTCGAAATATTAAACCTGAATATAACTTCATACTAAGATCAAAGAAATAATACTTATCAAAATATACAATCACTAGTTTCACTTGAAATTACATTTTATACCAGCATTCAAGTTTGATACTTAATGAAAATCGATAACCAGATCACGATACAAATACCTCTCACGTTTCTACAATGCCAATTACAAAAACTCTAAGACAATTTGTATAAATACTCACCATGTTTGCAAAAACCCGTCACAACAAATCTTTTTTATTTCACTGAACACCTTTATAAAAATACACTGGGCTAGTACGAGAGGCATATGAGAAAGAGAGGGGTGACATGGCTATGACTTAAAACTGGAATTCTTTATTTGATCTATGCATCCCTGGGGTCCCAAATATATAAAACTCATTACTTCCAGAAATTTCTCATATATCCGGAACTGGGGGTGGGGGGTGGG
>NC_090741.1:25913983-25916483 GCF_036898095.1 Palaemon carinicauda | reverse complement strand
CTCCTAATACAGCAGTTTCAAATCCCTGCAAGTTTCTTCACCTTACGATTATAATTGTGGTCGTATGGTTGATGACCAGAATTTGACCTTTTACTTGACCATGACCAAGGACTCAACATTGACCTTCAACTTTAAAATGCATCAATTTGTGTGGATTTTCGTGCACTTTAATATGAACCAAGTTTGAAGTATCTGTGACAAGGGTGTCCAAACTGATGGTTGATTACGTGAATTGGATATTTTGCTTGACCGTTGACGTTGACCTTCTAAAATTTAATAATTTCCTGACTTTTACATAACAGGTAATACCTACAAGTTTCATTGCTCTACGATTAAAACTGTTGCCAGGAAGGAGTTCACTAAGAAACACACACACAAACAAATCACTAAGAAAAACACACACAAACAAACAGACAATGGGTAAAACATAACCTCCTTCCAAACTTGATGGCGGAGGTAATAATGACACCATTAATAGGCAGCCCTTATCTGATTTGCGAATGGGAAGAGAAAGATGGAACGAATAATTGCAAGACAAGGACAGTAATGGGCATATACTTGTTTCGAAGACTTGACTCTTGATAAAAAGAAATGCATAAGGGATGAAGCTCTAATGGTTGAAGATTTCTAACATAGTTTAGAAGAATTATGTTTTGTAGCAATGAGTAAACAAAGGTAAACGAAAACAAACAGTACGAGGGTCTATTAATCCATTTAAGAATAGAGAAGAAATAGTTTTTAATCTTTAACGTGTCTTTCTCCTGTTTAGAGGTATATTTACAAGTTACATGACATGATTATATTGATACCATTCATACCAAAAAGTTCCACCTAAAAGACAGGACTCATAGTTATCATTTAAATATATTAGTTTATGAATATGAGGAATGATAAATCTATGAATATTAAGAGCTTCACTAAATAAAATAATATTTCCAACTGAAACATTTTTATGATGAAAAATATATTGCTTGACCATTACAAAAAAAAATTACTAATTTAAGGAAAATAAGAGTTAAGCAGACTTCCCTTCGCGTGATCACTGAGTAAGGAAAGGTGACACTGCAAATGGTTTCCAATTACGAATATGGTTGTTATGAGATTCAATTCTCCAGGTACAGTATATACATACTCTAAAGCGACCAGTAATACTTAGTAATTAAAGAATTAAACATGACCAGTATAGATAATGATCAAAATTACAGAGACGTCCTTCCCCTTTGTTACCTTATTTCATATTTTCTTTGTCTTTTCATTTCTTTGTCATCACTAAAAAGGTCAAATAACGGTGAATAGTTATGCATTGTTTTGTATTATTGAGAATATGGTGGATATATATTTGATACGAAATTTATCATTATACACAAACGCACACACACTCATACATACACACACATATAGAAATATATATATATATATATATATATATATGTGTGTGTGTGTGTGTGTGTGTGTGTGTGTGTGTATTACTGGCAAACTGTGTAACCAGAGAAAAGCCTAAGTATTTAAGGTATTTCGTGAAATGACTGATTCACCTAGGGATTTCGCTACATGACTAACATTTCCAGGCATTACGCGAAATGACTGGTTTTATAGCCCAGGTATTTCGCGAAATGCCTGGTTCATAAGAATTTTAGGTCAATAGTGTATATTTCTTGATATGTTGTATATGCTTAGGGCATTTTAGCAGCAATGGCTTTTTTTTCCATGGGCAGAATTTTAGGTTGAATAGAATAAACTTACAGGTATATTGTATATTTATAGGTTTTTTAGTAGCAACAATTTTGTAACAACATATTTCTTAAAACCATATATAGTTTCTTTTTTCATTAAATGTACAATTAGACAGAAGTACCTTTCTCTAGTGATTCACGAAGAGATACTTGCTGTTCTTTGCAATCGTTGGGGGTAAAAGTTGAATTCAGTCCTTGTGAGTATAATCCTTAGTATCCCTGCCTTTACCCCAATAGTGTATGTCATTTTCATTTCCTTCCATGATGATTCCTAGAAGATTTCTTGGATCCTCCCTTCCCCTGTCAACACGTGGAACTGGCACAGCAACATTTTCCCCTATTTCCACGGCCTTCAAGACGATCCTTCTACGTTTGACCATATGTTCTGCCTGGCACTCTTAAGCCCTTCTGGCGCTCTTGCAGTTCTTAGAAATTTCTTGTTGTCTTGATGCAATATGCGGTGCTGAACTGAGTGGACCTGGGGTGACTAGGTGAAAATGGTGACTGGCTCATGAAGGGACTGGGGTGGCTGGGTGGTGATGATGACTGGCTCAGTAGGAAATTGGGCTCCTAGTGCTGCAAGATCATCTTTTGTCTCTAAGCCGTCAATGACCTACAGAAGCAAGCTAGTGGAAGTGAGTCTAACCTTTGGATCCTCTCCAAGCAAAGCAGCATATGGTGTTCTCTTGATCCCGGAATGGTATGATGAGTTCCTCTAGTTCTGAGATAAACGAAGGCCTAGGGACCAATATTGGGTTTTGTTGTCA
>NC_090741.1:25896483-25901483 GCF_036898095.1 Palaemon carinicauda | reverse complement strand
TTTACTATTTTTGTTGGCAGGTCAACATGCTCGCTATATTTTCTAATGATTGCTTCGTTTTTTTTTTTTTTTTTTTTTTTTTTTTTTTTTTTTTAACATTGATACAGTACCCATTTGCCTTTTTCTTATATTTTATCTTTATATCCTTCCTTCATTTCCTTTTCTTATTTGTTTCCCTTCCCAGTAGGGTTGAAGCTTGGCTAATAATAATAATAATAATAATAATAATAATAATAATAATAATAATAATAGTGGAGAATGCAAACATTTTCATACATCTAACTTTTATGTTGAAATTAGTCTTTCGACATAGACCAGAAACTTCTTGTTGATATAAATGACAACGTAACAGTTTTAAAGAAGATTCCTCATCAGAGGACTCTAGACTTCTTACTAAAAATCAATATATTTATCGATTACCACATTTTGCTTTGTATCATCCTCCTGTAATTTTTCGGCTAAATGTTTTACGATATTCTTTCAATTTTCTTTTGTTACCGAATGCAGTGCTTCTTTCAAAAGTAGGCATACCTTTAAATCTGCCGTTTTGATTTTTTCTTTTTTATTCATAGGTCTTCATTTGTGGCCAAATATGTTGCATTGGATTATATTGGCGAAAGTATGGAGGAAGACGAATAACTTTATGACCATTTTCAACTGCAATTTTAGCAATCATGTAAGCGGTATCAATATTCAGGGAACATTCCTCGACCATTCCCAAAAGTTGATATTTTAACATATTGTCTCTTAGTATTACGCAATTTTGATGAGCCATTATTTCATTTGTACCTTGTTATCTGATGCTGTTGCAGGTTTATATTATTTTGCCCTATGATAACATGCGTTACCATTACAATTATAGAAGATGGGAATATATTCGTTAGCAACTGATTATGGAACCATTGTTCAAAATTACGTTACCATTAATTTGACTGTGATTGTAGTTTTGCTTAAACTGGCTGCTTCTGCTATGCGAGCAAAAATATTGCTTTAGAAACATCAGTAACAGGACCTCCTTTCTGTTTTTATGAAGCAAAATATTTCGATACATTATGAACAATCTCTCGTGCCTGACAAGTAAATAACGTACTATTGTTCTGTATGGGGATGGGTGACCTTTCATTCTGCTGACCAAAAATTTATGATGCTTTTATGTATCTCCTAGTCTCCCTTGATTGTCTATAATCTTTGAGGCATCTCTGTTATAGGCGTTTGTAACTCTCTCTCTCTCTCTCTCTCTCTCTCTCTCTCTGAAATTAATCCAGACTGCACAGTGTTTACAGGCCATTATTTGATTGAAATCAATATAATTGTAAAAATGAAAACGAAATATACCCCGGTTCTAAACGCGGAAGCACAGATTAAGTTCTTCCCGAGAATAACACCAATGTGGCTGTTGACACGCGAACCAAACTCACTCGTTGCGCGAATCGGAACACTTTGCAAGTGGCAAAACAAACTTCCATTGGGATTTGTACTCGTCGTTTGGTGGAGATCATATGTAGCGAGGCGTCCAATACCCTGAGTTATCTTGTTGCTGGAACTACAAAGATATTAGATCGATTGACTGGAATCAGTGAAGTTGGCCTTGATTTTTTTTTTTAATGTTGGGTAGGTGAGATATTTCGTCTAACTAGCTAGAAGAAATAGTTCATAATGTAAATTTCTGTTTTGTGTATCATGTTTGGGTGTATATATATATATATATATATATATATATATATATATATATATATATATATTTATATATACACATATATATATACATATATATATATACATATATATATTCATGCATATTCAAATATTTATATATATACATATATATGTATTTAATATATATATATATATATATATATATATATATATATATATATATTATAGCCATGTATATATATATATATATATATATATATATATATATATATATATATATATATATATACATATATATACATATGTATACATATATATATATATATATATATATATATATATATATATATATATATATGTATGTATAAATGAATACATACATATATATATATATATATATATATATATATATATATATATATATGTATAAATGAATACATACATACATACATACATACATATATACATATATATATATAATATAATATATATATATATATATATATATATATATATATATATATATATATATATATATCACTATATCCCCTAGTCTCTGGACTGTGACAATACCCATGAGCCCATGAGAGGTGACATGACTGCTTCTGTATTATTTGAAATAACCTCTGTAAAATTCATATCCATTTTCTGATCTGTTCTTAAAAATAATAAAAAACAGATTATTTTATCATATTATTTCTTTATCTTATTTATTTATAGATTCCACTTGCAGGTCTGTTTACATTTCAAATTGACTGCAAAGACACATTAAACTAATGCTAGAAATTCCTTGATAATGGGAACATATCTATATTCCAAGTGGTCATTATGTATATCATTTGTTAATATTGAGGGTATAATAGATTTTATTTATGTTCATTTCATTTCTTTAATATTTAAAACCTTTATTAAATTTTTGTGCCATTATTTTAGGATAGAAATTTTGAATATCTACTTAATTGCACTCCCTTTAAATGTTTGAAGGCCGCTTTTGCATGGCAGAGGCAAGGGACAGTTACATTGTCCTAGCAAGTAGGACAATGCCCTGGAGACTGACCATACATGCATATGGTTAGCGCCCAAGCCTCCTCTTCACCCAAACTAGGACCAAAAAGGGCCAGGCAATGGCTGCTGGTGACTCAGTATATAGACATATAGGCTACCCCAAATCCTTAGCTCACAAGGATGTGAGGATGCAGCGACCGATGAAACTAACGAGTTTGAGCGGGACTCGAACCCCAGTCATGTAATCACCAGTCAGAGATCTTACCACATTCGCCACCACAACCCATTCCCAAATATAGAACATTTTTGTTTTCTGTAGGGAGTTAATTAAATTGTTTTTGAAAATTAGAAGTGTCTATTCAATAAAACTATAAATAAATACTAAATATATAAGAACAAGTACATCCAAAATTCTTAATTATTTTATAACATTTTGATTAAATATTTTCTATTAAAACAATTCTCTGCATGGGTTTAAACATAAATGAAACCTGCTCATCTTTGAATTGATGAAGAAAGTAGTTTTTGAAAATTCCAAAGGCCTATTTTGGCATGTAATTTAATACTAATTGTATAGGAATATCAAATCCAATATTATTACTTTGCTCTACAAGATTTTGATTAAATGTTTCCCATTAAAACAATTCACTGTATGGGTTTCAAAATAAATAAAACCCGGTCATCTTTAAACCAAGTTGATATTACACGACATCACCCGAGCTAGAATAAACTCCAGCTTCCTAACTCCTATCCAGAGACCCTTGAAATTTATCAGCCAATTCCCACATCCGTTTGAAACGAATATCCCAAAGCTCAATATCAAACTATTTATTTCTATTTCCACCTGACAATCCATCCATCTCCCCCAACGATCTGTCTACATATCCCTGTCTTCCTGTTTTTATCTACGTCTCTTTCTCTCCGCTGACAGTATGGTCTGTTTTCCCCTTGGGTATCTCAGCGCGTTTGGATCTACCTAGTTCAATTCGGAGTTGTCTCCGGTTTTTTTTTTTTTTTTTTTTTTTTTTTTTTTTTTTTTTTTTTTTGATCGTTTGTGAATGGGATGAATACATATTGTCATACCTACATTTATATTATGTTCATATTTGTGTGTTTGTATATATATATGTATATATATATATATATAGATATATATATTATATATATATATATATATATATATATGTATATACAGTATATATACATATGTGTGTATATATATATATATATATATATATATATATATATATATATATATATATATATATATATTATATATACTGTATATATATATATATATATATATATATATATATATATATATATACCGTACATACATATATGTCTGTATATCTAAATATTTAAATATACATATATATATATATATATATATATATATATATATATATATATACATACATACATTTAAGTGTATATCTAAAATATAAAGGCATATATATATATATATATATATATATATATATATATATATATTTATATATATAAATATATATACATATATATACATATACATAAACATATATATGTATATATATATATATATATATATATATATATATATATATATATATATATATAAATAACTATATACACATATATATTGATCTAAATTCGCGAAAAACTATATTAAAACATTTATAAAACGAACACGTACCTAATGCGATACCAATCCTATTGATTTTATCAACGTTTTCAAAAAAAATAAAAAAAGAATGTCTCTCTGCTTCATGATGCAAAGAAGCTTCGGCGATTTGAATATGTATGTCTGCTTTTACATGGAGTTTGCTTTCATTGCAAATGTAGTTTTTGCTGACATTCCTAAAGACATTGAACTGAACGACGACCTCCGTGGCTGCAAAATTGCAACAAATATTTTACAAAAATATTGCAAATATTCCTATATCTAAAAGATAAAAATATATATTTCCCCTGAGTCATATTGGTGTTGATTTAAAACTGTATTTGCTAAGTATTGGTAGAAATGATTGTAAATCATAAGGAGGAAAGTATGTTGGAATGATGCTATCTCCCAAAGCAATACTATTTTTTATGATTTTGTGTGATGGTTTAGAAAATCTTATGATTATTGATGATATTAACTTTCTGTATAATCTTGAAGTGTTGAAAAGCTTAATATTTCAATTGACGTAATATAAAGTCCATACACACATGTGTGTATATATATATATATATATATATATATATATATATATATATATATATATATATATATATATATATATATATATATATATATATATGTATATATATATATACATTATTTATATATATATTATATATATATATATATATATATA
>NC_090741.1:25881849-25886849 GCF_036898095.1 Palaemon carinicauda | reverse complement strand
CTAGAACGACAATTGGTAGAAATAAGGCTAAGTGAGAGGAAAGCAGAGAAAGATTTTCCAGAGAAATTTGACGTGTTTAAAGCCAGGAAATTAATTCCCATCTTTAAGGAACAGGACCCAGAGAACTTCTTTTCAATTTTTGAAAATACCGCCGCTTCATTAAAATGGCCTAAGACTGAATGGGTGTTACTAATTAGGACTTCCTTTAAAGGTAAGGCAGCTTCAATTTGTGCTCAAATGATTACAGAAAGAAATTACGAAATCTTAAAGAAAGCTGTGTTAGATGCCTACAGTATTATTCCGGAGGGTTATAGGCAAAATTTCAGAAATTCAAATAAAGGTATTGGGCAAACTTTCTTGGAATTTTTTACTTTAAAAGTTAAGCTGTTTGAGAAATGGATTGATAAAGAAAATGTTACTTCCTTTGAAAAGCTTAAAGAACTAATTGTTTTGGAGGAGTTCCTTCGGAAAATTCCAGCTAACATATCAATGTACATTAAAGAAAGACAAGAAAAGGATCCTAAGAAAGCAGCAATATTGGCAGATGAGTATTTTCTTATTCACAAGACTAAACGGGTAAATACAGTCTCGGGTCAGTCTAAAAATGATTATGTAGATATTTACTGTACTTTTTGCAGGACTACTGGCCATTTGATCCAAGACTGCGATAAGCCTCAATGCAAAGTAGCTCAATCTCGGCAAAAAGCTAAAGCTTTGGAGAATTTTCCAAGCAAGCACACTTCTCCGAATACAGGACATCCGACCTCTAACGTAACTTCACCTGGAGGTAAGAAAGTTATGTTTTGTGTAGAAAGTGAGACTGTTTTTGATATATTCAAATGCAAAGGAACTGTTGGGGACGAAACGGTTACTATGTTGCGTGATACTGCTTCATCGCAAACTTTCATAAGCCCAAAACTTCAACGATTAGCAAAGGCTACAGGCCGGTATGTAGCAGTCTCGGATTTGTCACATGAAACTGTGTTTCCATTGGTAACTATACAAATGAAATGCCCGTACTATGACGGATCAGTAGAAGTAGCCTTAAATGAAAAGGAATTTCCATGCAGGGATATTGATGTGTTGATTGGCAATGACTTGGCCCACGGGACAGTTTTTAGCAATTTACTAATCACCTCTCCCGGGGTTAATGAAAAACAATGTCAGGTGGTAACCAGGTCTAAAAGAACAACTACTAATAATCCTGTCCTTAATCTTTCAAATTGTGCTTCTGAACAGGTTGAAAATGCTATTAAACTACTAGATATTACTCCTAATAAATTTGCTAATGACCAACTTAAAGATGAATCTTTACAGTCATTATTTGGGAAGGTGATCGATCAACCAGAGAAGGATCAGAAGTCTCCTTACTTTTATAAGGAAAGGGGAATCCTTCTACGACATTTTCGTTCTCCTAAACTGCGGTATGAAGACGATTGGGGGGACAAACAGCAACTGGTGGTTCCGGAGTTGCACCGCAAAGCCCTTCTAGAGATTGCACACTCGGTGGATAGTCACTTAGGAATCACCAAAACTTATCAGCGACTGGCAGAAGATTGTTATTGGTTAGGTATGAAAAAGGATGTAAGAAACTTTGTAAACGCTTGCTCGACATGTCAACTGGTAGGTAAACCCAATCAGTCTGTTCCTCCAGCACCATTAATACCTGTTACTGTACCAAAAGTTCCTTTTGATAAAGTTATTATAGATTGTGTAGGTCCCTTAAATAGAACTAGTAAAGGAAATGAGTATATACTGTCTATACTATGTCCCACTACTAGGTTCCCTATTGCCATTCCAATACGTAATATAGCATCAAAAACAATTGTTAAACAATTGCTAAATGTTTTTACTATCTTTGGTTTTCCAAAAGAGATACAATGTGATCGTGGAACAAATTTTACCAGTAAGGTTTTTAGAGATACATTGAAACTGTTTAGAATTAATCATGTTCTGGCCTCAGCTTACCATCCTCAGACCAATGGAGCCCTAGAAAGATTTCATCAGACAGTGAAAGCTTTACTAAGGAAGTATATCTTCGAGACGGGAAAGGACTGGGATGAAGATCTAGACCTAATAATGTATGTATTGCGTAGTGTTCGCAATGAATCTACTAACATCAGTGCTTTCGAACTTATGTTTGGACGAAGACCACGCACCATACTCACTTCTATAAAGGAGAGAATTCTTCAGGGTGATAGAAAGGGAGAAGGATTTGATGCATCGAAATATCTTGCTTCACTGAATCGGAGATTGAGTAAGCTTCTGCAATTTGCTCAAAGTAATCTGCAAATGGCACAGGAAGGTATGAAACATCTGTATGATAAGAAAGCAAAGGTAAGAAGTTTTAATGTTGGTGATGAGGTATTGGTGTATCATCCCATTCCTGGTAATTCATTACGCGAGAAATTCATGGGACCTTATGTAATTGCTAAACGAATTTCTAAAGTTAACTACCTGATTAAGACTCCAGATAAAAGACAATCTTCTCGGGTAGTCCATGTAAATCTTTTGAAACCTTATGTAAGATCGCCATCAAAGGAAGTATGTAACCTTGCTGTTGTACAGTCTCTACCCCTAATGGAATCTGATAACAATTCTGTTGCAGAAAAATCTTTATCGGATGAAATTGTGATGTCATGGAAGGACTCTGAGAACTCGCAAATCCTACAGTCCCCCCCTTCCTACCTGGATCTTGAGGCAGATGACAAAAAGAAACAAATGGTAGAACTTATCCAGCAATATAACGATCTGTGTTCGGATACTCCTGGGAAATGTACAATTGTGAAACATGATGTTGCTATCCAGACTGATGTGCAACCTATAAGACAGTCCTACTACAGAGTTTCTAAAGACAGACTGGCTATTCTGAAAGAGGAAGTGGATTATCTACTGGCAAACAATCTGGTTTTGCCAAGTTCCTCTCCGTGGGCCTCTCCTTGCTTGTTGGTGAGGAAGCCCAATGGCAAATATCGGATGTGCACAGATTATAGGAAAGTAAACGCAGTTACCCTTAAAGATTCTTATCCATTACCTAGAATAGTAGATATCATAGATGCCATTAGTGATGCTAGATACTTAACTCAGATTGACCTTATGAAAGGATATTATCAAATTCAACTAACAGAGAGAGCTAAAGATATTTCAAGTTTTATAGTGCCTTTTGGACTCTTTTCATATAATGTCATGCCATTTGGAATGTGTAACGCCCCATCTACTTTCCAGAAGATGATCCAGACAGTGACTCAAGGACTTGAAGGAGTATATGCATATTTAGACGACATTGTGATAGCAACCTCCTCTTGGGAAAAACATCTCCAACTCCTGGAAGAAGTTTTTAGGAGATTAAGAGCAGCTAATCTTACCATAAATCTTTCTAAGAGTAACTTCTGTAAGGCTACTGTAACTTACTTAGGTCACGAAGTAGGTAGTGGTAAGGTATTGCCTAAAGAGGTTAATATAAGATCTATAATGGTGTATCCAACACCCCATGACAAAAAGTCTTTACGTACATTTTTGGGTATGACTGGATACTATAAGAAGTTTTGTCCAAATTATTCTAGTATTACGGGGCCATTGTTTGAACTTACCTCGAGCAAGAAAAAATTTGAATGGACTAATCAGCATAAAGAAATTTTTCACCAACTGAAATTATTAATGTCATCTTATCCTATTCTTAGGGCACCAGAGTTTGATAAACCTTTTTATCTTCAAGTAGATGCCAGTAATTATGGACATGGTAGCGTGTTACTGCAGAATATTGGCAAGGATGACAACACCCTGCCTCACTTGCATCAACTTTTTCCTGTGGCTTACCACTCTGGACGCTTCACTGGATCACAGTTAAACTGGCCTACCATAGAGAAGGAGTTATATAGCATAGTTTCTGCCATACTTCACTTTAAACCATACATTGAGGGACAGAAAGAAACTATTATATTTTCTGACCACTTACCACTTTGTTTTTTGGAGAAAGCTAGGCTGTCCAATCTTAAATTACTTAGATGGTCATATATCCTTTCGTCATCAAATGTTAAAGTAGTGAGGATACCTGGAACAGCTAATTCTATTGCAGATGCCATGTCTCGAATGAAAGAGAAAGTACTTTGAGTCCAGAATAAAACTTCATACATTGTATTTTCCAACAGATAAGCAGTCTCTAACCAAGGGGGACTATTACGAAAATATTATTTTGACTACTTCTCTGTTGCACCAGCGCCATCTAGCCATCGCTAAGCAAACGCTCCAGCGCCATCTAGCCATCGCTAAGCAAACGCTCCAGCGCCATCTAGCCATCGCTAAGCAAACGCTCCAGCGCCATCTAGCCATCGCTAAGCAAACGCTCCAGCGCCATCTAGTTTTCGCTAAATCGGCAATAAATTGTATATATTGTACATAATCCTTGATTAGGCATATAAGTTTACTTTTTCCCATTTGTTTAAATCTAGAGCAGTCTGGTTTACCCAACCAAAGTGTAAAGTGTTATTTTAGTTTATACTTAAGCTGTTTATAAATGTATTGCCATTCATTCTTGAGTGTCTTTTCCCGTTGGTGTTGCATTATTTATCTACAGTAGCTGTTGACGAGTAAATTAAGAACTGAAGTGGTAAGAACATTGGGGCCATTGAGGGTACAGTTCGCATTCCTCGGAAGAAGGTTTTAAATCTGGAAATGAGAATATGAGGAACGTGACAATATATATATATATATATATATATATATATATATATATATATATATATATATATATATATATATTCATATTATACATATATATATATATATATATATATATATATATATATATATATATATATATATATATATATATATATATATTAGCCTTTTCAATATAGTCACATTTACTTAGCAGTACGACACCTTTACCATTATCTGGTTTACAAATAACCAAACTACGTGATAGTTGGAAACTCTGGACTCTAGTTCCAGATATATGAAAAATTTCTAGAAGTAGCTGAGTTTTATATATTTGAGACCCC
>NC_090741.1:25861849-25866849 GCF_036898095.1 Palaemon carinicauda | reverse complement strand
GACAATTTTTTTGAAAAGAATGCGACAGGATGAGAAACTCCCTGCTCGTCATTCTGCAACAACACCGCTCCTACACCAACGTCACTTGCATCCGTGGCAAGAGAAAAAGGAAGGTCAAAATCAGGAGCTCTCAAGACAGGGAAATTAATTAAAACTCTTTTTAAATTATCAAAAGCCCTTTGAGTTTCATTCGTCCAGACAAATGCTACATTCTTTCTCAAGAGATTTGTTAACGGATCGGCTATATCCGAAAAATTCCTAACAAACCTTCGGTAGTACCCACTCAAACCAAGGAATCTTCGGACATCCCTCCTACATTTAGGGACTACCATATTTTCAATACTTTCGATATTGGCCTGCTTAGGAGCAACTTTACCATTACCAACCTCATGACCCAAATATACCACCTTCGCCTTTGCGAAATCGCTTTTCTTTAAATTAATTACCAAATTTGCCTTTTTCAACACCTCAAACAGTGCCCTAATAAGTTTTAAATGGGTTTCCCAATCATCGCTATAAATAACAATATCATCAATATACACAACACATCCTTCTAAACCATGGACTAAAGTATTCATTAACCTCTGAAAGGTAGCAGCCGCGTTCTTCATACCAAACGGCATAACTTTACATTGAAACAATCCCTGTGGTGTTACAAAAGCAGACAGGGCCCTTGCCCGCTTTGAAAGAGGAACTTGCCAATAACCTTTCAACAAATCGAATTTGCTAATGTATTTGGCCTTCCCCATTCGATCAATACAATCCTCAATTCGAGGTAATGGATAACAATCAGATTTAGACAACTCATTCAACTTACGGTAATCAAAACATAACCTGAAATCACCGTCGGATTTCTTTACCAATACAACAGGTGATGACCAAGGACTTTGACTAGGTTCAATTAGGTCATGTTTTAGCATATAATCCACTTCCTTTGCTACAACCTCATTTTTGAAGGGATTCAACCTGTAAGGAGATAGTTTCACAGGAGTGGCGCTACCTACCTCTACATCATGTTCAAGGACCGAAGTCCTACCCGGTACATCCGAAAATAATTCTTTACAATTAGATACTAAATTTTTCAAAGACCTTTGTTCTTCCTTACCTAAATGTGAAATTACTCCCGAAAATTTTTCCAAAGACTTTCTATTATCCGAGCGCCATTCACATCCATTAAAACAATTATCATCAATACCCTCCCCCTCTGAAAAAGAAAAATGGTTATTGTTCTCAGAATCTACCGTGTTCCCAATAGTTGCCACAGGAATGACTTTTTCCCGTTCCATATAAGCTTTCAACATATTTACATGACACAGTTGAAAAGGTTTCCTTCTTTGAGGTGTCTCCACTAAATAGTTAACTTCACTTACTTTTTTCAAAATTTTCCAAGGACCTGAAAAAGAAGCTTTCAATGGATTCCCTGGGAAGGGTAACAAAACCAATACTTTATCGCCTACCGCAAAGTCGCGTGCCTTGGACCTCCTATCAAAGAAAAACTTCATTCTTTTTTGGCTACATAATAAGTTTTCACCCGCAAATTTCCAAGCCTTGGTTAATTTATCGCCTAGATTAGACACATAATCCAATAAATTAACCTCAGGGACGTCTCCCTCCCAAGACTCACGAACCACATCAAGAGGACCTCGAACACAATGGCCAAACACAAGGCTGAAAGGCGAAAAACCTAAAGACTGACTTGGGACAGAACGAAAAGCGAACAACAAATAAGGTAATTCCTTATCCCATTCAGAACCATTAATCAAACAATATTTCTTTACCATGGATTTCAGGGTCTGATGAAATCTCTCCAGAGCTCCCTGGCTTTCCGGATGATATGGAGAAGAGGTCACATGTTTTATATTTAACTCAGCCATTTTATCTCTGAAATACCTGCTAACAAAATTAGAACCACAATCCGATTGAATAATCTTAGGCATCCCAAACCTGGTAAAAAAGTCAATTAGTACATCTACAATTTTAACACTTTTTATTGTACGTAGTGGTATTGCCTCGGGATATCGAGACATCCTATCCATGATTGTCAAAATATACTCATTACCACTACGCGTCTTCGGTAATGGTCCAACCACATCAATAATGACTTCCTTAAAAGGTTCGGAAACTACAGGAATAGGACATAGAGGCGATTTTGGAATCCGCTGATTGGGTTTACCGACCCTCTGGCACACATCACAACTATTGACAAACTTCTTTACATCTGCCTTCAACTTCGGCCAATAATAATTCCCTAACAATTTGCAAGAAGTTTTATGAATTCCAAAATGGCCGGCCAGACCACTTTCGTGCGCCAATGACATTAACTCCTTCCTGTAACCAAAAGGAACCATTATCTGTTTCACAATTTCATAATCAACATTATCCACCCCCATAGGCCTACTCAACCTATATAAAATATTATTAATTATCTTAAATTTTGGACCAGTCATATCAGACACCTCCCCTGACTCGATAGGGAGTTCCCGAAACTCCTTTTTCTGGGCTTTGATTAGCTCTTCAGTAGTCCAATTTAACTTGTCCGTTAACATTCCAAGATCTACAGCTAGGCTATCACTACGATCTAAACTACTTAAATCTACATCAATTGTTGACTCTGCAGCGTCAACAATTCTAGCACTAGAACGAGTAACTGCTGCTACTTCACTATCAGGGTTTATCAATATCGGACAATTATTATTCTTCATAGCCACATCATTCCCTAACACAACATCAACCTCCTTAACTGGGAATTTATCAACTATGGCCAATTTCAAATTTCCTGCAAAGGAAGGGCAGATTAAATTAAAATTTTCAATAGCATATGACTTTACGGAATCAGGAAAACCAGCCAATAACACAAATTCCCCACTTTTGGGTACAAAATTACAAGGTAATGCCTCCCTTAGAATCAAAGACTGAGCTGCACCGGTATCACGTAAAATACGCACTCGTCTTTTCTCGGACGAATTGGCGAAGGAGACACTACCGAAAGACAAATATCTGTCAAAACAACCAGGTAGTCATTGATCAGCGGATGTTGTTGGGGTAGGTTCTCTCTCTCTCTCTTCCACACCCATCACTGGCCTAACATTAGCATTTTGAGATTTTTTAAACGCATAACACATACTCTTTACGTGCCCCTTCTTATTGCAAAAGAAGCACGTCAATGTTTTCAATTTCTCTGGATTATATATATTTGGCCTATTGCCTCTGTTAGGAGAAAAATTATTATTAGCGTTACCCTGATTATTATTACTTCCCTGATTATTTCTACTAAACACCTTAGCATTATTATTAGGATTAGCATTATTATTCCTACCCATCTTAACCCAACCAGAATTCACCTTTGTCGTTACTCCCCCTAACTCACTCTTATGAGACAAGCAATATTCGTCACTAGCGATGGCTACCTCCTGAACAGTCTCGAGTTTTAACTCTTCGAGGTGGACCTTCAGTTTATCCGGGACACACCTTTTAAACTCCTCCACCAACATTAACTCCTTCAATCTCTCAAAATCTCCCACCTCCTTGGACTTGAACCAATCGCTAGCATACTGTTCCTTCGCCCTGGCAAATTCAACATAAGTTTGTTCCCTACATTTTTCTAAGTTCCGGAAGCGTTGCCTATAAGCTTCAGGGACTAACTCATAGGCCTTCAAGACAATAGCCTTCACACTCTCATAATCTGCTGATAGATCCTCCTCCAGCGTTACATATACCCTCTGAGCTCTTCCAACCAATTTACTTTGTATAAGAGTGGTCCAATACTCTTGGGGCCACTCCAACCTTGCAGCAATCCTCTCAAACGATACAAAAAACTCTGCTACATTATTTTCTTCGAATTTAGGTACAAATTTGAGAGCCTGCGATAAATTAATAGCAGGAGTTACTAACCTATTTGGGGAATGGGCGGGGGAAAAAGAAACTGGGTTTCTCATAGCAATCTCATGCTGCCTCTCCTTTTCTCTTTCCCCTGCCTTAAACTTTTCCATTTCAAATTCCATTTGTCTCAGGGCAATTTGCCTATCCAAAATTTCTACTGACACTACATTATCAGGTTTCACCTCTTGTTCCCCACTTGTCTTTACAGTTTTAACATAATCATAAATTTGCAATAGCAATACACCCTTTCTAATGGACACATCATATTCCAATTCAAAATGCTCTGCAACAATTTCCAAGTCTTCCCTATTTAACTCTGCCAACCTCTCTTGCCACCCCTCTCCTCTAAGGAGTTCGAATACGTTAACAGCCATGATCACTTATTCACACAAAACACTAAATTTACATAAAACAACACCGAGGAGGTGAAAATACACTGCCTGAAAAAAAATTACCCCAAGAATTAACTTTGCACAAACAGGTGAATACTCAGGAACGAACAATCCTGTCACGGTCGCCACTTGTGATGGCTGGTTTTGACCACCACTCAAAACACTACCCTTATCAAATAGTATTCACCATCATACAGTACTAAGTCCACTAAAGGTGGAATAGTAACCAAATATCAATACGAGTGCAAAGTCAACTCAAGGGGACAAAGAAAATACCACAAAAATTTCCTTAATTTTAATACATAATAACAAGACAAAAATAACACCTGAACCACAATAATACAATAATAAATTATACACACTCAATCTTAACTCCCTGTAAAAGAAAACAATTACACGATTATAGAAAGGTCATCAACACATGCATACTAAATGGAGAGAGGGTCCAGAAAGGAGAAGGCCAACGAAAAGTGAGAACATCCTAACAAATACAAACTAAATATCCCTATCAAATTGACGATGGCTGGTGTGATTCAAAGGCTTTCACAAGCTCCACTAATGACGTCAGCTGACTATCAACGGTCGTGATCACGATACTTTAGCAGGTATAAATATTATTACCTTGGGACAGAGAGGTCCCCTTGGCTTTTACTGAACCAAGGGCAGTGCACAAAATGTTAAGATGAACTGGATCCTTGCTGCAGAGAATGGATATCCAAAAAGCTAAAT
>NC_090741.1:25850751-25861349 GCF_036898095.1 Palaemon carinicauda | reverse complement strand
ATAAACACATATATGTATATATATATATATATATATAATTATATATATATATATATATATATTTAAACATTAATATATATATATATATATATATAAATACATATATATATATATATATATATAAATACATATATATATATATATATACATATATATATACATATATATATATATATATATATATTTGTATATATATAAACATATATTTAAATATATATACATATATATAAATATACATATATATATAAATATATATATATATATATATATAAACATATATTTAAATATATATACATATATATAAATATACATATATATATAAATATATATATATATATATATATATATGTATATATAAATATGTGTGTATGTATATATATATATATATATATAAACATATATTTAAATATATATACATATATAAATATACATATATATATAAATATATATATATATATATATATGTATATATAAATATATATATATATATATATATACATATATATCTAACTATATATATATATATATATATATAGATATATATATATATATATATATATATAAATATAGATATATGTGTATATATTTATATAAATTATCATAAATATATCTATATATATGTATGTATATACATATAATATATATATATATATATACATATATATATATATATATATATACATACATATATATATATATATATATATTTATTTATATATATATATATATATATATGTATTTTTGGGCTCAAGCCATGTCGTCCTGATGGAAGTTCCTATAGGGTAGCTTCCTAGGGTATATTACAACTACGGCGATATTCCCAGAGAATTTACCTTAAGGTACCAGAATTCTAACTCCTGGAGCGAGTATCCCTCGTGAAAGGGATATCGCGACATATCAGAGGACGTATTCTAGACACGTCACATGGCAATCTACGACCTGAACAGAGATTCGTCTCGTAGGAGGGAGATTGACGAGATACGAATTCGGGAAAGAAAAAGGGGAGCCGCTCCCAAGGCATCCCTATCCCCCGATTCGTATGCGTGCCTGGCGCCAATCCTGGCGCCATCTGTATTCCTTTTTGCGTAGCTTAACAACTCGGTGTTTTTTCCTGTTTTTCTCGTAAATCTTGGATTTATTCAGCTTTTCATGGCTTCTTCGTCTTCGTTGACCTCGGATAAGTTGAGTATAGTGTCTGTTATGTATAAATGTAGGCTCTTGGTAAAATTTTGAGTGATTAATAGGATTAATCTTTGATACAAGAGCCGTAGCCTACCAGAGGTGTCCTGGACACTGTCACTCGCTAGGTATAAATTAGTTAGTCAGAGTGACATTCCTGGTTGTTTTGCTTAATAAATTTTAGCTATTTAGCTTTACATAGGATTTCCTTTCGTGCTTAGTATTATTTGGCGAAGTATTCGCCATTCTGGCCTACGCTAGGCCATGTAGCCTAGTCGTTTGGTCCTAGTACTTATTGCATGATTTTGGTTTTTCCGAGTGTAATTAAAATTTTATTGAAGCTTTAGGCTATATTTTATACATTTTAGACTGTGTGGAATATTTCCAAGATTGTATACGTGAGAGTTTCGGTGAATCAGGTAATCGATTCTCTTGGTGCCTAGGCTAATTGCTTATGGAGCCTTAGTATACTTTATTATACTCCCCGGTTGCTTTCTTTTCTTCGGAGAAGGTATGCAATCCCTTTCCATCTGTTTAAGCCTTGGGCTTATCCCTAAGTGGTTTTTTCCGAATTTATTTTCGATAAAACTATACTAGGGTGTTACTGTACCTTCCTGTTCCAGCAGAGTCTGGTTCAAAGAGGGACAGAACAACAGAGTTTTTAGTCTGAGTCCGTGTTGTCTGGCTTGGGGCAGAGTCTCCCTCGCTGACCTAACACTTACAAAGGGAGCTTAGCTCCCTTAAGTCACTATCGAAGGTTTCTGTAGTTATGATTCCTTCTTGTGTGATCGACCAGACTAAGTCCTGTTGCTGTTCTCGGGGAGGATAAAATCTTCCCTTGGGAGTAGCAACGCCTTCCTTGCTTTGGTGCTCTGGAAGCTGGCAGGTATTATACTACTGTGCTGGCCCTTTCCCTTAGATCTCCCTTAGGCTAAGACAAAGTTCTTGGCTGCGGGTGATCTGTCACTAAAGCAAGGTTGGCAGGACCCTCTTGTCCCTAACCCCCCTCTATCTCCGTAATGGCCTAGCCATTACTGTACTGTACCTTGCCGGCCGGCAGAGCTGGCCGGCAGGGGTATTACTGTACTGTATGTCATTCTACTTCTGGACCTAGTATAGGTTGGGATGTGGAATTGACTAAGCCCATTGCCGGCAGGCAGAGATGCTGGACGGCAAGGGTCTTATGTTTTCGAGTGCTGCCCGGACCTCTCTTGGTCCCTCATCCATGCCTGCCGGCAGAGCCGGACGGCATTGATCAAGGAAGCATGAATTAAGTTTCTCCCCTTCCTTATATGCACTCTTTCGGTTGCCGGGCTTGGGGGGTTGTGTACACTCTTATCCCGGCATCCATTCTATTTTCTTCTAGTGCTGTACCTGTCCCGGCTGCCGGCCTATGAGGCCGGCAGCCGGGCAGGTGTAGTCTTCTGGTTCTTTTGCTGCCGGCTGGCATCGGTCTTGTACCTTTGCCGGCCGGCTTATGTCAGTCCTTGTCTGCCGGTCACCAAGAGTGTGGCCGGCAGCTGGGTACTACCTTGTGTAGTTGCTGGACGGCAATCATTGCCGGCCAACACTGGCTGTTGCTGGCCGGCAGCTGCTGCCGCCAGCACAGGCATTTGAACCAGAGGGCTGCCGCCCTATAGCTGTTAAGTAGTATACTTTAAAGCTAATTGTGGTGTGTGCCGGCCGGCAAAGGCAGGCCGGCACACATCCTCCTATACTGTACTAGTATTCTTCTGTATAGCATATACAGTAAGAAGAAAACTATAGTAAAAGTTTAGGTACAGCACTGTATCTTCTAACACTATTGTGTTTTCTTGCACGGCCCTTTGCTGTTGCCTTCAGACAAGAAGCAGAGTTCTTCCCTGTCTATTATCCCGGATTTTAAAATCATTGCCTAGGTGTGAGCTCCACCTGTTTCCTCTGGAAACTTTGCACTGGTTACTCTAGTAGAGATAAACCATTTTGATTTTATTATCTGGAAGGCTGCAGCAATGGGTTGTGAGGGAAACACAAGTGTGTGTCTTTAATTTCTGAATTGTTATGCTATACTATGCATATCCAGTGATACATAGTTCACTTGATACTCATGGAAATTTCTTCTCTTTACAGAAGGACACTCCGAAGTGGGGAAGTGCTTTCTGCAATGTCAGCAGCAAGAACCTCTGCGGACATGAGTTTTGTAGGAGACACGCAGCATACGCTGTCTCCAAGGATGATCTCCGGTATTGGGACCCTCAGGTATGTACTGTGTGCACTAACCTGATTAATGAGACATTTAAATAGCTAGGAAGAAGCTTCGTACCTGGGTAAGGGGCTTCCAAAAGTACACTTCTGGCCCTTATCTTCCAAGTGAGAAGATGAGGGCGTATCTTTTCCCTAAGGCATCAGCTGATGCAGTGATTCCCCAGCCTCAAGAGGAGATCCCCTAAGTTCAGATCCAGGTGGATGCTGAAGTCGCGGTCGCGATGCAAGACATCCAGCTAAATGACAGGATATCTGATGTGGACGGGTGTCAGGAGGAAGACCTCCTTGCAGAAGCCCAGGATGAAGTTCAAGTCCCCCTACATCGGCCGGTCTCCCAGTAGAGCTGGGACAGGCCCTCTCTTCTATTGTTGGAATGATCCAACAAATGCAGAAGGAGAATCAGGAGAAGGCGGCTGCAATGGAACTGCGAATGCAGTGCCTTGCAGAATCACATGGGCCCCAGAAAAGCTCAATGTGAAAGACCTTTCTTTGTGCTCGGATGCTAACCCATGGAGGTATGCTGAGCACATGTCGATGACGACTGGAAAGATCGTCATCTCGGATATGCTGGGCTCAGTTCCCCTGGAGGGTGGAATTCTGGCCCAGCAAGGCACCATATCCGGACTGTTATGTCCGGCTGAGGAAGGAACCAGCTTCAAAGGAGGAGGCAGAGCCGAAGGAGGTCATAGTGATGACCATGCTAAGGCTCAAGCTCTACTTTCATCTTCGATGAAAGAGAGGGGCTTCTCTAACTCAAAGGTAGCTGCATTGAATAGGAAGCTCCCTTCCTTTGTGTCCTCGCCTACTAGAGCCTTCCCCCTTTTACAGAAAGGGTTTCTGGCTGTACTAAAAGCAATCGAGGCCGGCAAGTCTTGCCCCTCCCTAGAGGAGTGTAAACCCTTGTCGCTGGCCCTGCCTATGGACCACAAAGATTGGAAGGACGTCCATCTTACGTTCTAAGTGGGAAAGTTGGAGGCTGATATTGCCGGACATCAGTTCGGCAAGGACCTCCCTAAGCTGTCTGACTTTCTTTTGCGAAGTAAGTTCGATACAAAAGAAAGACTGACTGCCTCAATGTCTCTTCAGACTACTCTCGAGACGATGGCAAGTGACCCCAAGGTCCATGAAATGTTCATGGTAGTGGCCAAGCCTCATCTGGCCACAGTGACGAAGGACCTTTATGGCTTCGTCAAGGCAAGGAGAGCTTGTAGGGAGTTCGTGTTTACCTCGGCTACAGTAAGGCACGAGCTAAAGAAACTAATCTCCTCCAACATTTGGGGAAAAGACCTTTTTCCCTACCGACTTGGTCAAAGAAGTTTTTGATAAAGCCACCTTGGAGAATAGAAACCTTCTCCAGAAGTGGGACCTGGCTATCAAAAGAAAGTCTTCCCCGGATGAGGGTCCTCAACCAAAGAGGAAGACTATGAGGACTAGGCTACCGTCTCGGCCAGCCAAGCCTCTTAGACAGCAACAGCAACTGCAATTGCCATTGCCCCCAGTGCCCCAGATCGTGGCACAAACCCCGACCACCTTTCAGTGGGTACCCCAGGCCGTGTCGACACAGTCCACGGCTTTCACCCCAGCGTTCGAAGGGCAGTCTACTTCCTTCCGAGCAAAGCCTAGAGGAGCAGCCAGAGGCTCGTCTAGACGCCCCTCAAGGGAAGGGGATTCAGGGGTGGTCGTGGTCAGGAAGGCAAGACCTCAGGACGGCAGTCCAAGTGAGGTGATACCGGTAGGAGGGAGACTTCTGAAATTTCGGGATCGGTGGACCTTCGATCCCTGGGCCCACAGCCTACTCAAGAATGGATTGGGCGGGAGCTGGTACAGCACTCCACCCCCGTACCTTCGGTTTTTCCAACACTCCACCCCCGTTATGGAGGAGTACGTTCAAGAACGGTTGGAGAAAAAGGGTGAAGCCCATCAATTTCTAAGGGAGGCTGTTTTGTGTTCCCAAGAAAGACTCGGAAAAGCTCAGAGTCATTCTGGACTTGTCGCCACTTAACAAGTTCATAGTGAATTGCAAATTCAAAATGCTAACACTGCAACACATAAGGACCTTACTGCCCAAGAGGGCATATTCCGTCTCTATAGACTTGTCAGATGCCTACTGGCACATTCCAATTAGCCATCGACTCTCCCCCTACCTAAGGTTCAGGCTACAGCGAAGACTATACGCCTTCGGAGCCATGCCATTCGGGCTAAACATAGCCCCAAGGATTTTTACGAAGCTTGCGAGCGTAGCTCTTAAACAATTTCGCCTAAAGGGAATTCAGGTAGTAGCCTACCTGGACGACTGGTTGGTGTGGGCAGCATCCGAGACAGAATGCTTGCAAGCTTCCAGTCAGTGATCCAGTTCCTAGAGTACCTAGGCTTCAAGATCAACAGAAAAAGTCTCGACTTTCTCCATCTCAAAAGTTCCAGTGGCTAAGATCCACTGGGACCTTTTGTCACACCGTTTCTCCACCCCAGCGAAGAAAAGGAAGGAGATAGCGGGTTCTGTCAAGAGACTTCAAGATTCCGAAAGGATATCAAGACACGAGCAGGAGAGAGTACTGCGCTCTCTCCAGTTTGCTTCGGTGACAGACCCAGTGCTAAGAGCACAGCTAAAGGATGCAATCGGAGTTTGGAGAAGTTATGCATCAAACGCGTGAAGAGATCTGAGAAGACCAGCCGCTTCGGCTAAGTACTCTTCTCAGGCCTTGGTCCCAAGCCAGACATCTAAAGAAGTCAGGTTCTTCTTCAGCCACCTCCCCCGTCGGTGACGATTCACTCAGACGCCTCAAAGGAGGGATGGGGAGGTCACTCTCATCGGAAAAAAAGTCCAGGGGACTTGGTCCAGGCTATTCAAGACCTTTCTCATAAAACTTTCTAGAAGCTAGGGTAGTGCTCCTTACCTTAAAGAAAGTCTCCCCGCGTCATTCGTTCCACATAAAGTGGTAATAGACAGCGAGGTAGTTGTAAGATACTTGAATTGACAAGGATCGAGGTCACCACCTCTCAACCAGGTGATGTTGGCCGTCTTCCGATTGGCGGAAAAGAAGAAGTGGTACCTGTCGGCAGTTCACCTTCAAGGAGTCCGCAATGTGACAGCGGACGCTCTATCCAGGTTCACACCGATAGAGTCGGAATGGTCCTTAGACGCATGATCATTCTCCTTCATTCTGAATCAGTCCCAGAACTGCAGATAGACCTCTTTGCGACGAAAGACAACAAGAAGTTGCCCCTGTACGTGCCCCGTACGAGGACCCCTTAGCGGAAGCAGTGGACGCGATGTCCCTCGACTGGAACAGATGGTCCAAGATTTATCTGTTCCCTCCTCACAACCTTCTGTTGAGGGTCCTCAACAAACTGAGATCCTTCAAAGGGTAGCGGCAATAGTGGCCCACAAGTGGCCGAACAGCGTGTGGTTCCTCCTGGCATTGGAACTGTAGCTGAAGTTTGTACCACTACCAGATCCAGTTCTGACCCAGCGAGTCCAGAAGTCAACTGTCTGCGCTTCATTACAGAAAACCCGGACCCTGCAGTTCATGATTTTCTCTCCCTAGCGGTGAGAAAGCGTTTCGGGATTTCGAAAGCCAGTATAGACTTCATTGAGGAATATAAATGCAAATCTACTAGAAGGCAATATGAGTCATCTTGGAGAAAATGGGTGGCCTTTTGTCAAGGCGAAGATTCCGCAGGAGATCTTGACAGACTTCTGCTTATCTTTTTTCCCCACCTCCATGGTCAAGGGTTGGCAGCGAACACGATTTCAGCGTGTAAGTCTGCTTTGACAAGACCCATTCTATATGCCTTCAAGGTCGACCTAGGTAACGAGATCTTTAATAAAGTCCCGAAAGCCTGTGCTAGGCTCAGACCTTCAGCACCTCCAAAGCCCATTTCATGGTCTTTAGACAAGTTCTTCATTTCGCTTCTCTGTTGAGCAATGAAGAATGTGCGTTAAAGGATTTGACACAAAAAGTTATTTTCCTAATTTGCACTCGCGTCCGGGGCCAGGGTTAGTGAAATTGTAGCCTCTCGAGAGAGGCAGGTCGTGTTCAGTTCCTGGATGGTGAAGAACTGAACCTGTTTCCGGATCCTACGTTTCTCGCCAAGAATGAGTTACCCACCAACAGGTGGGGTCCCTGGAGAATCTGCCCTCTGAAAGAAGATGCATCTCTATGTCCAGTAGAATGCCTAAAGGTCTATCTTCATAGAACTTCAGACTTCAAGGGTGGTCAACTATTCAGGGGAGAAACATCAGGCTCAAATTTATCTCTGAATCAACTCAGAGCAAAAATCACATATTTTATTCGCAGAGCGGATCCTGACAATACACCCGCAGGTCACAATCCGAGGAAAGTTGCCTCATTCTTAAATTTCTTTAATTGCATGGATTTTGAACATCTCCGTTCATACACTGGCTGGAAGTCTTCCAGAGTGTTCTTTCGCCACTATGCGAAGCAAGTAGAGGAACTAAAAGAGATCTCTGGTAGCAGTGGGTCGCGGTGTTAACCCTACTGTTTAACTCTGCGAGGAACAGTGGTCTTAATTGGGACGATTAATTCCAGGGTGAGTGTGTAGTTACATACTGTACTACAAACTAAGTGAGGGCACTGTGTTGCCCATCCAGACTGTTCCATTTCCGAAGGTGAACCTAGCATAAGTGCAGACATGTGTGCCGAGCGTTTCTAACGCTAATGTCATTGATTTGTAATACAGGCTTTTATGACTTTGATACCTCGGTATCTTAAAAGTGGCATCTAATGTTTTTCTTTCAGACAAACAAGCCCTGTTTACTATCATACTTATGCTTAAAGTTTTGGGTTATCCTCTTCTTATATATATATATATATATATATATAATTGTGGTTAACCGGTCTATTTATTGCCTGTCAATAATCTGGTTCTTGAGAACCTTGCGTCTCCTTCACCTGTGTCAATTTACTGGTATAATTGAGCATTCATTCTATGTACCTTATCTGGGATAATTCTAATAGAATTGTTCCTTTATGCAAGCTATGTTGCATTGGTTTTCCTCCTATGCGGATATAAAACCTTTGTCCAATACAAGTATTGTGCGGAAAACTGGTCGATATTTCATATTGACGCAGTGGTCCTTTACAAACTATGCTTTACTTAATATAGGGCGAGACCACTATATTAGCTTGCCTGGTATTCGTACATAGATATATGTACTCTTTGAGACTTTTCCAGAGTCTAGTAGGACTCTTCCCTGTAGGGGGCAGGAAGCTCTAACATAGTTTATAGTTAGTTGAAAAGATGTATAACGGTAATATCTTAGGTCTCTAGGTCTAGTCGACCGGGAAAAAATTACCTCCGGGGAGTACGGCACGTTCTGAGAATCCACAGATACAGTAATGCTCTGGTACACTTCCATCAGGACGACATGGCTTGAGCCCAAAAAACGGATTTTGAGCGAAGCGAAAAATCTATTTTTGGGTGAGATAGCCATGTCGTCCTGATGGACCCGCCCTTGCCTTTCTAAGAAAGGGCTGTAGGACCCCTCCCTACATACAGTATCTGTAGCACCTCGTGTACGCTACAAGGAATACAGATGGCGCCAGGATTGGCGCCAGGCACGCATACGAATCGGGGGATAGGGAAGCCTTGGGAGCGGCTCCCCTTTTTCTTTCCCGAATTTGTATCTCGTCAATCTCCCTCCTACGAGACGAATCTCTGTTCAGGTCGTAGATTGCCATGTGAAGTGTCTAGAATACGTCCTCTGATATGTCGCGATATCCCTTTCACGAGGGATACTCGCTCCAGGAGTTAGAATTCTGGTACCTTAAGGTAAATTCTCTGGGAATATCGCCGTAGTTGTAATATACCCTAGGAAGCTACCCTATAGGAACTTCCATCAGGACGACATGGCTATCTCACCCAAAAATAGATTTTTCGCTTCGCTCAAAATCCGTTATATATATATATTCTTATATATGTGCGTGTGTTTTATATATATAAGAAAACATATATAAATATATACAGTATATATATATATATATATATATATAATATATATATATATATATATATATTATATATATATATATATATATATACACTTGTACACAGACACGCACACGCAAACACACACACACACACATATATATTTATATTTATATATATATATATATATATATATGTATATATATAGACATATATATATATATATATATATACATATATATGAATATATAAATATATATATATATATATATATGTATATATATATATATATATATATATATTTGCAAAAGTCAAACGACTGGAAGGAAATTTTTCAATTTCTCACCTTTAGTCAATGACTTTATATAATTAAAACGAATCATATGTATGGAGATATATCTCTGAGGAATAGATTTTGAATTTGATAGGTAAAAATAAACATTGTTTTTAAACGAGGTAGTGGAACTAATGAATCCAATGAGGGTAAAGTTATAAGTTTTAAAAGGAAGTAATTATGACAAGCAAATCAACAATAGGGCTATTCAGTAAGTAGAATTATATGCGTGACCTGGATTACATAACGACATGAAGATTAAATTGGGTGAAACTTGTTAGCAAAAATAGAAACTACTTCAGTCACAGTCAAAGATTGATAAAGATGTCAGTAGGACATGAAAAAAAGAACTTGCATTAGAAATCTGCCTCATTGGTATCATGTTTTTAGTTTATATAATGGGTAAGCATTAACATTCTTTTATATGTTATCTTATCTAAATATAATAATTTTGCTTTCTTGAAGTTTTACCATAATAGGTGATTATTCAATTAATTGGTATTTAAAAGCTTTCATGTAATAAAAACACATTTTATCCTTTTCCTTGTAATTTACAAGAAAATGTCGGATGATCTATTGTACTATGTAACAAATTTACGAAGGTTAATCATGATTAAATATTCTGCTGATAATGAGGAAGGACAAGCCTCTAATCACTGCCTACCAGTGATTCTATGGATCTTGTGACGTTACTGGGATTTGCGCTGATTCTGTCTGGCAGACCTATTCTAAGTAGGTCTTGCACTGGTAGAGTATAGAAATTCACTTTTGATGGCATTTGTGGACTATGAAAAGGCTTTTGATATTGTGAACCGGCTAATTTTTTGGAGAGTCCTACGTTCTTCTGGAGTTCCTCTTAAATATGTAAATTTGATTAAGTCTGTTAAGGACC
>NC_090741.1:25840751-25843251 GCF_036898095.1 Palaemon carinicauda | reverse complement strand
TGGCTAATAATAATAATAATAATAATAATAATAATAATAATAATAATAATAATAATAATAATAATAATAATAGTGGAGAATGCAAACATTTTCATACATCTAACTTTTATGTTGAAATTAGTCTTTCGACATAGACCAGAAACTTCTTTGTTGATATAAATGACAACGTAACAGTTTTAAAGAAGATTCCTCATCAGAGGACTCTAGACTTCTTACTAAAAATCAATATATTTATCGATTACCACATTTTGCTTTGTATCATCCTCCTGTAATTTTTTCGGCTAAATGTTTTACGATATTCTTTCAATTTTCTTTTGTTACCGAATGCAGTGCTTCTTTCAAAAGTCATACCTTTAAATCTGCCGTTTTGATTTTTTCTTTTTTATTCATAGGTCTTCATTTGTGGCCAAATATGTTGCATTGGATTATATTGGCGAAAGTATGGAGGAAGACGAATAACTTTATGACCATTTTCAACTGCAATTTTAGCAATCATGTAAGCGGTATCAATATTCAGGGAACATTCCTCGACCATTCCCAAAAGTTGATATTTTAACATATTGTCTCTTAGTATTACGCAATTTTGATGAGCCCTTATTTCATTTGTGCCTTGTTATCTGATGCTGTTGCAGGTTTATATTATTTTGCCCTATGATAACATGCGTTACCATTACAATTATAGAAGATGGGAATATATTCGGTAGCAACTGATTATGGAACCATTGTTCAAAATTACGTTACCATTAATTTGACTGTGATTGTAGTTTTGCTTAAACTGGCTGCTTCTGCTATGCGAAAAAAAAATTGCTTTAGAAACATCAGTAACAGGACCTCCTTTCTGTTTTTATGAAGCAAAATATTTCGATACATTATGAACAATCTCTCGTGCTTGACAAGTAAATAACGTACTATTGTTCTGTATGGGGATGGGTGACCTTTCATTCTGGCTGACCAAAAATTTATGATGCTTTTATGTATCTCCTAGTCTCCCTTGATTGTCTATAATCTTTGAGGCATCTCTGTTATAGCGTTTGTAACTCTCTCTCTCTCTCTCTCTCTCTCTCTCTCTCTCTCTCTCTCTCTCTCTCTCTCTCTCTCCTGACAGTAGCTGGCCGCAAGGGATACTTTCTGACGAAATCCGACTAATGAATTTTCATATCTGACCTGAGAAACTATATCGGAAACGTGGCAATATTATGTGACTTTTCTTTATAGTACGACTGAATAATGTTACAAAAGTATAACAATTAGAAGTTGAGTTTTATATAATTAAAGTTCAATATTTAAAGTAATGGTATTCATTATAACCATCAAATGCCATCCTTATCTCTAATTTCAAAACATGGTTGGAATTATAGCAAGGTGTGTTTTTGTTTTTAGGTACATCTCAATCTTCGTAAATTTGAAAGAGTGTAGACAAAGTACACATCTCGTTGTGGATTTGTGTTTGTCAATTTCTCCACGCATATTGCTGTTTGAAGCTCATGCACCTGCAGTAATTGAATTGAATGTAGCTGAGAGGATAAAAGAAAACAATTTTCGACAATCACACGAGCACTACAATAATTCTTTCCTTCGCCGTTATCACAAAAACTTAAATGATAGAGTCTGTGGCTTCTAACGCGTGATATACTTCACTAATACGCCTTTACAATATTTTGTGCTTTTATACGAAAATAAACTCTTTTATTCTACTACTGCGATGTCAGCAATAAATACATGATGCATATATGTACTGTCATATAAATAACTTTCTATTCCGATGAGGGGGTAACTTGAAAACAGAGCGGGTAGCTTGAAATCAGTTTCAAACTACCTCCCCGGTAATCTGCAACCGGTTTCAAATTACTGGGGGGTAGCTTGAAACTGGGGGTAACTTGAAACCTTTACAACGGCCCAGTCTCGTGCGTTCTGATAGGACGATGATATCTATTTTTACAAATTTTGTTAGTTAACACGAACAAGGTAAAATGTTTGTTGCTATCAATATATTCAAACAATATCCTAACATTTGATAGTAAAGAATGTAAAGTATTTACTATCAATGTATTCAACTCATATCCTAACATAGGATAGTGAAGAACGAAAAGTATATTAGTCTTCATTTGATGTATCATGAAATTTTCTGATCAATTAAAGATTTATGGGATACCAGTTTTCTGTTTAAGACCAAGAGAACAACGATGGATAAAAACACAAGATCAGAATCTGGTACTGTTTGTTTATTGATAGAAATGGCACATCAAAATACAATACTAATACAGTCACAAATCATAATCCATATGGACATTGATACACAAACACACACACATTTTATATATATATATATATATATATATATATATATATATATATATATATATATATATATATATATATATATATATATATATATAGGAGAGAGAGAGAGAGAGAGAGAGAGAGAGAGAGAGAGAGAGAGAGAGAGAGAGAACTGGGAAATATAATACTACATATTAAGTTTAATTTCTTTCCTATTTTG
>NC_090741.1:25825751-25828251 GCF_036898095.1 Palaemon carinicauda | reverse complement strand
CGGTGCCCTAAGAACGACACTTCGTTGGCGCCAAAGGTACACTTGTCGTACCGGACTACAAGGCCGTTTTGTTGCAGGCGGTCGAGCACGATGCGCAGGTGACGGAGGTGTTCCTCTTTTCAGGAGAACACAAGTATGTCATCCACATAACATACACAGAAAGGGAGGTCCCCTAAGATGCCATCCATGAGACGTTGAAACGTTGCCCCAGCATTACGAAGGCCAAAACAGGAGTAATTGAAGGTGTATGTGCCAAACGGAGTGGTGATGGCAGTCTTGGGGATGTCTTCTAGGTTCATAGGCACCTGATAATACCCCTTCAGGAGGTCGAGCGTAGAGAAAGCCTTCGCTTTGTGCAGGTAGGAGGTTACATCGGCAATGTTTGGGAGGGGGTAGTGATCCGGTTCTGTTTGCATGTTCAGGCGCCTGTAATCCCCGCACGGACGGAGGGAGCCGTCTTTCTTCAGAACGATGTGTAAGGGTGACGACCATGGGCTGGAGGCCTTTTGGCAAAGGCCCATTTTCTCCATTTCGGCGAACGTCTGTTTGGCGGCTGCCAATCGTTCCGGTGCCAGACGTCTGAATTTTGCGAAGACTGTGGGTCCCGTCATCTTGATATGGTGATAAATACCGTGCTTGGCAGGAACCGTGGGCGTTTGGCAAAGTTCTGGACGGAAAACTTCCGGGTACGACGTGAGGAGGTGGGTGCAGGCATCCGTGGGTGCGCTGATGTGGAGAGCGAGGTTAGAGGGGGCTGGTTGAAGAGGTGTCGACAAGTACGAGTCTACGTTGACCAATCGTCGGTGGGCGACATCGACCAGAAGGTGGAAATGAGAGAGGAAATACGCACCGAGGATTGGCATTGTGACGTCAGCAACGAGAAACTTCCAATTGAATTTACCGTTTCTGAACGATAATGTGAGGTTCTCGTAACCGTAGTTGGGTATCGCAGATCTGTTGGCAGCTACCAAGCGGACGTCGGCAGATGTAGACAGACTACGTTGTGCCTTGAAGAGTTTCCTTGGCAAAAGAGAACGACAATCACCCGTGTCTACCAAAAATCGCACGCCCGTTCCTGCATCCTGTAAAAAGGAAAGACTAGAAACATGGGAGGCCACCGCCACAAGCGATGGCCTACTTACACATTTTTTGGCCACTGACAATCTTTGGCACATTTCTTCGCGGTTGCCCCGAATCTGAAGTGGTAGTAGCAAAACTGCGGCGGATGGGAGGTAGTAAGTGGCTGTAGAAGTCGTTCGTTGGGGCGCGAGCGATTGGTGGGTGGTGGGCGGCTTTGTCGCCGCTTCGGGAAAGTCACGGGGTAGGCGTGTATGTCCTACGGCATTCATGTCAGCTTCGTTTGATGTTGAATAGGCATCCTCGTCGTCAGGGGTAGAGGCGTTGATGGAGGGTCTTGAAGTGGCTGTCCATAAGGGCGTCGGCTTTGGTCATGGTCATCAAGTCCTTTATGGGTAAACTATCGACATCGGGTATGGCAGCGCGTACAGGTTCAGGTGAACGGCGTATCCAAAGGGCACGGAGTACTTCCACCTCACGAGGAGAGCCGTCTGCGGCAGGTTGAAGGCGAGCGATACTGGTCATTTCCCTGAGGGCAAGCGAAGCCCTTTGGTCCCCCAACGGTTGTTGCGAGAGCTGAAAAAGCTTTGCTATACGGGCGGCTGGCGATGGCGAGTACTGCCGCAGAAGGTATGTTTTGAGGGCGTCATACACTATTGGGGTGTCTCCTTGTTCACAAAGCCAGTCGGATATTTCTGGAAGGTGTCCTCGGGTATCGCCGCGAGAACATAATTCGCTTTGGTGGTTGAGCGAGTCACGCCCCTGATACGAAAGTGGACTTCAGTGCGTTGAAACCAAGCAAACGCTTCTCTGCTGGCGAACAGTGAAAGTTTCAATGGGGTGGCCGCGGTGCCAACTGCTGTAGTAGAGTCCGTCTCCGTCATAGTACCAACGATGGAGGGGCGAGGGAGGTTGGGGTGGAAGGCAGTGGGAGCGAGTCAACTTATATATATATATATATATATATATATATATATATATATATATATATATATATATATAAATATATATATATATATATATATATATATATATATATATATATATATATATATATATATATAAATATATATATATATATATATATATATATATATATATATATATATATATATATATATATATATATATATATATATATATATATATAAATATGCTTACTTTAAAGAAGTTATGAAGTTCTTTGTTGTCTCAGCTTTTCAGTAAGTTTATAATTAAGACCAGCAAAATTAACCATTTTCAACTTTGATATGAATGATACTAAAATATATACTTTTTGCTTCAAGCGAGTGTTCTGGATGGTGTGACGGCGCCGAGTAAGGCTGTGAACTCAAAGGGCAGATTGGAAACGACTGAGTTATATTATTGTAGAACATTCTCCTTATATACAAAACCTCAAGGCAACAGGACATAACAAGTTCAC
>NC_090741.1:25822258-25825251 GCF_036898095.1 Palaemon carinicauda | reverse complement strand
ATATATGTATATATACATATATATATATATACATATATATATATATATATATATATATATATATATATATATATATATATATATATATATATATATGTATATATATATATATAAATATATATATATATATATATATATATATATATTTATACATATATATATATATATATATATATATATATATGTATATATATATATATATATATATATATATATATATATATATATATATATATATATATATACATATATATATATATATATATATATATATATATTATATATATATATATTCTTATATATGTGCGTATGTTTTATATATAAGAAAACATATATAAATATATATATATATATATATATATATATATATATATATATATATATATATATATATATATATATATATATATATATATACTTGTACACAGACACGCACACGCAAACACACACACACACACACATATATATATATATATATTTATATATATATATATATATATATATATATATAGACATATATATATATATATATATATATATATATATATATATATATATATATATATATATATATATATATATATATATATATATATATATATATATATATATATAAATATATATATATATATATATATATATATATATATATACATATATATGTATATATATATATATATATATATATATATATATATATATATATATATATATATATATATATATATATATTTGCAAAAGTCAAACGACTGGAAGGAAATTTTTTAATTTCTCACCTTTAGTCAATGACTTTATATAATTAAAACGAATCATATGTATGGAGATATATCTCTGAGGAATAGATTTTGAATTTGATAGGTAAAAATAAACATTGTTTTTAAACGAGGTAGTGGAACTAATGAATCCAATGAGGGTAAAGTTATAAGTTTTAAAAGGAAGTAATTATGACAAGCAAATCAACAATAGGGCTATTCAGTAAGTAGAATAATATGCGTGACCTGGATTACATAACGACATGAAGATTAAATTGGGTGAAACTTGTTAGCAAAAATAGAAACTACTTCAGTCACAGTCAAAGATTGATAAAGATGTCAGTAGGACATGAAAAAAAGAACTTGCATTAGAAATCTGCCTCATTGGTATCATGTTTTTAGTTTATATAATGGGTAAGCATTAACATTCTTTTATATGTTATCTTATCTAAATATAATAATTTTGCTTTCTTGAAGTTTTACCATAATAGGTGATTATTCAATTAATTGGTATTTAAAAGCTTTCATGTAATAAAAACACATTTTATCCTTTTCCTTGTAATTTACAAGAAAATGTCGGATGATCTATTGTACTATGTAACAAATTTACGAAGGTTAATCATGATTAAATATTCTGCTGATAATGAGGAAGGACAAGCCTCTAATCACTGCCTACCAGTGATTCTATGGATCTTGTGACGTTACTGGGGATTTGCGCTGATTCTGTCTGGCAGACCTATTCTAAGTAGGTCTTGCACTGGTAGAGTATAGAAATTCACTTTTGATGGCATTTGTGGACTATGAAAAGGCTTTTGATATTGTGAACCGGCTAATTTTTTGGAGAGTCCTACGTTCTTCTGGAGTTCCTCTTAAATATGTAAATTTGATTAAGTCTGTTAAGGACCATAGCAAGTGCAAAGTTAGTGTTGATGAAGTCCTATCAAATGAATTACCAATGAACAGTATATTACTTCAAGGGACTGTGTTGTCATATATACTGTTTATCCCCCCCACCCCATGCATTTTGTAATGCGTAGAATAGTTGGGGATGGCGGGAAGCACAATATTTTTAAACCCTGCTTACCAAAATGCATGAAATATCCCATGAAGTTGGGCTCAAGATAAATAGAAGAAAGATATAGATGATGAGAACGGAATGTACAATGGAACACAAAATATCATTGGAAGGAGAAAGGAGTAATGAGGTAGAATCATATAAGGAACTCTGATCTCTAACACTGGGTCTTTAAAATTGGATTTTATTAAAAGGTAAAAATACGCTAATAAGAAAAAGGCTACGTTTCGTAAAATTTTGAAATCAAATCTCCTGAAACTACTGTACATATAAAAATCAGGCTATATATCAGTTTCATGCGATCGGTGTTACTGTATGGACATGATTCATAGTATGATAATGAAACAATATCTAACAGATTTTATAGATTTGAGAACAAAGCCATCAAAGGAGTATAGGTAGTTAAATGGCAGGGAATGAATAGAAAGGAAATTATAAGAGATATTACTCATGTAACATATGTGAATGAGATCAGGGTAAGGGGTAGATGAAGAGGGATTGGGCATGCTCTTTGCACTCTCCAAGAGAAATTAGTTCACTGAACTCACAACTGGGCTTCATAAGGCACTAGGAGAGTTGAAAGATACAGACCTACATGGCTAAGGGCTATGAAGTTTGAAGTAGGAGTTGATGAATGGAGAAGTATTGATTTTTAAAAAGTCAAGACAGAGATGACTGGTGATATCTGAATGAGGCCATTTGCATCAGTAGCCGTATGAGGAGATGAGGATGATGATGATGATGATGCGGTTAATGATGATGAAGATGATGATGATAGTTTGAAGAGAAATCGATTCTCCTCGATCCTAATCAACAGGATCAGGAACATTAGTGGGCTTTCGTGTGATAGTGATCTTATTTAATAGCAATATTGATAACATGCCACCACACAATTACTGCCTAATGTTCATATCAAGAATTAGATGTATAAGAACACGTAAAATGATCATCAATAACAAAACAATCTTGTGATTTTGCCCGACGTCGAAGAATACCCAGTCATTATGTCTGCATGTAAAACTTTGATCAAGCGTGATGTATTGCCATGTTAGAAATTATTGTAGAAATTAGTCAGTTATTACGATTAACTCTGTTAAGTGAACTCTTTAGCCATGCAGTCATGACATATGAAACAAAATTAACAGAATTTGCATAATTTAGGCACC
>NC_090741.1:25812258-25814758 GCF_036898095.1 Palaemon carinicauda | reverse complement strand
AAGCTCATGCACCTGCAGTAATTGAATTGAATGTAGCTGAGAGGATAAAAGAAAACAATTTTCGACAATCACACGAGCACTACAATAATTCTTTCCTTCGCCGTTATCACAAAAACTTAAATGATAGAGTCTGTGGCTTCTAACGCGTGATATACTTCACTAATACGCCTTTACAATATTTTGTGCTTTTATACGAAAATAAACTCTTTTATTCTACTACTGCGATGTCAGCAATAAATACATGATGCATATATGTACTGTCATATAAATAACTTTCTATTCCGATGAGGGGGTAACTTGAAAACAGAGCGGGTAGCTTGAAATCAGTTTCAAACTACCTCCCCGGTAATCTGCAACCGGTTTCAAATTACTGGGGGGTAGCTTGAAACTGGGGGTAACTTGAAACCTTTACAACGGCCCAGTCTCGTGCGTTCTGATAGGACGATGATATCTATTTTTACAAATTTTGTTAGTTAACACGAACAAGGTAAAATGTTTGTTGCTATCAATATATTCAAACAATATCCTAACATTTGATAGTAAAGAATGTAAAGTATTTACTATCAATGTATTCAACTCATATCCTAACATAGGATAGTGAAGAACGAAAAGTATATTAGTCTTCATTTGATGTATCATGAAATTTTCTGATCAATTAAAGATTTATGGGATACCAGTTTTCTGTTTAAGACCAAGAGAACAACGATGGATAAAAACACAAGATCAGAATCTGGTACTGTTTGTTTATTGATAGAAATGGCACATCAAAATACAATACTAATACAGTCACAAATCATAATCCATATGGACATTGATACACAAACACACACACATTTTATATATATATATATATATATATATATATATATATATATATATATATATATATATATATATATATATATATATATATATATACAGGGAGAGAGAGAGAGAGAGAGAGAGAGAGAGAGAGAGAGAGAGAGAGAACTGGGAAATATAATACTACATATTAAGTTTAATTTCTTTCCTATTTTGTTTTCCGTCATATTTTTTTTTAACTTTTTTATTTAAACTGATGGTGTTGTTGAGGTAGCGTATTCTGAAAACTACAGATATCTTGCCAAAAAATTTAACACTTCTTCAGGAATATCCATTTCAATTTCTCTGAAGCCTTTTAAAGTTTTTCCTCGAGTGTTTTATAACAGCTTTTTCCAATACAAAGACTTTGCCCGTGAATGGAGTTAAACGCCTCTCTTTACTTAGTTAATTGTAGGAAGAACTCTTTAGAGGGAAAATGCAAATAACCCCTACTTTTGAATTCAATCCACGATTTTTCCTGAAATTTCACTAGTTTCTTGATTTCCAAAATGAGGGTATTTGATGGAAATTTTTTCCAACTATGTAACCACCAATATACTTCAGAGCTTGTTCTTCTATAACTGTGTTGACCGTTTTTTTTCAAGTGTGCATCATCAATTGGCATGTCATCTTGCGTTGAAAAATTTAAATAATTTTCACAATCAGGTACCAAATCTTTAAACAAAAGGCTTGTCAGGCACACTTCTAAAGCCATCTCCCTTTCTTTGGCTTGATTTTTTATTTCATTTGCTGACATATTAGTCAACATGTCCTGATTGTTAAACTTTCTCTTAGAGTTAATTTTTTCACTCACGATTTCAATATTTTTGCCAAGCAATAGTGTTTTCATCCTATAATTGAAATCTACAGGATTTGGATGATCATATAGACCGTTCATCTGCCTTATGCAGCCAAAGAAATGTTCTAGGCAGTCCTGATTAAGCCTTTGAGTTAAGGTATAGTTATCGCCGAAATTGTTTTTCACCTTATTGAAAAGTCCAATCCACAGCCAGAGCAGAATGTTAATGTCCTTGTAATGAATGAAGACAGATTGAGAGAGCCTTGGTTCACGTGATAAGCCAGGTCGGTGAGTCATTCATAATCCTCTGTCTGGCCGACCTTCTTTATGTGGGTCGTGGATGGGATATTTGTTGGTCTGATCGCTCGCCGCAAACTAACCTCGTATGGATGTCCCCAGGACCCACTTAGAACAGGTCTGCCCAGAGTCCTGGATCTGCCAGACTGAGGATTGAAGATGAGTCACCGTGGGTCACTACGTCCCCTGGTCCATGGTTGTGCTCAGGACCTACTAATCTTCTTAGGATCTGCTGCCTTTCTGACCTTGCAGATAAAATAAACAAAGACCACACGTGACGTGACACGCATCAACAGTATCGCACTTCCTAGTTACTTGCTAACACGTGTGGGAAGAGAGTGTTTAATTTCATAATTTCTGTAGCCATGTCAAGTAACTGTTCCGTGTATGGTTGCTCAAATACGAGGTTAAAGATTAAAGGTTCAGAAAAAAAAAGATATTTTAGGTTCCCTAAGGAAAAGATATTAAGAAATGTGTGGTTGAATTCATGTCGTCGTGTGGATCTAATCAATCCTGTATTTACTGTGATAGTTCAGCTCATTTTACTCCGGAGGATTATAAAGA